>NC_142088.1:61855000-62142500 GCF_054644295.1 Miniopterus natalensis | reverse complement strand
GGCTATATCAATTCGTTTAGTTTTTTTCTTTAAAATGTCTGTAATCCTCAGCTCTGCTCTCTCAACCGGTCAGCATTAAAGATTTATGTTGCACTTTTTTCATTCCACACCTGAATATGGATTACTTAAATGGGCAGTAAATAATTCATATCTGGGAATAAGTTTCCATTACTGACCAATGTTGTAATTTAATATACTGTATTATGGGTTATACAATTTTAGATTGTTTTCTGTGTGCATTCAGCAGTCGGGCAGACAACAGTTTAAGTAAAAGGGGTGAGATGTTTGTTCAGCTTATTTTCGTGTTCACTCTGTGTACTCAAATCAGCAACAGGGCTAAAGGAAGCAGAAAGCTACTTTCAACTGCATGTTTTTCTGCTATTTATGGAAGTCTTTTTTTAAAAAACCACTTGACCTGAAACAAAATACGAAAATGTGTAATAGCATATTATTGATACATTCAAGAAAGAAAGAAAATGTGTTACTGTAGGTGGCTAGAATTCTCTTAGTTCCTGAGAACTGAAAAATAATCTTCATTCTTGTGCCCGAAGGTTAACTTCCCTTTTCAATGCTTGACTGTTCTATGCATAAGGTGCCCGTAATAAAATTATAGTTTATTTGACGGTTAAATTTGAATGAGGCTACTGGATGAAACAGGCACAATGTTAAAGTATAAGCTATCTTTAAAACATAAGCAAGTGTTTACTCTTAAAAGTGCTTTAAACAATTTAAGATTAAGTTGAGTATAGTAAAAATTAATAATAGATTAATACATGAAAATCTATGAAGACACATAAGATAATGATTTAAAAAGGAATAATTTAAAAAGATGAATTAAAAAGTTGAATCAGAAAAGAAGGCCAGCATAAACTAGGGAAAAACATGCTGTGAATAAAGTCTGTTAGATCTTGAAATAGGAGAACTGCTAAATAATGCATAGTTTTATTTTTCTATAATTTGCATAAACCTTAAGAGAGTATTTATTTGTGTAAAACTTGATGTATCGAATAAGGAGAATGAAAAAATGGCATTCATTTTGTTTTCATTTTGGTATTTAGGAAAAATATTCTGTTACATATGGACTACTTAGACCTAATCATCTGACTGAATGTGATGTGTGTCTTGAGCCAGGTTGGAAAGGGGCTGGCTGGAGAACAGTGCCCTGGTCTTGCTGCAGGCGATGCAGGTTGGCCCATGCTCTGCTGGGGAGCAGATGGTGAGCCAATGCTTGTAGTCACACTTACCTTCCTTGCTAAATCCATAATCCCTCACTGGACACGGAGCCAAGGCAGGCTTTGGAGGCAGAAAGGAGGTTACAATCTGGACTTGGGTAGTGACTGCCAGAACTGAGAAAACAGCTCAGAAATTTCAAATGCTTAACAAGTTATCTGTCTTGTCCCTAAGCCAGTGCAGCATTTTTAAAAGTAATTAAGACATGATTGAAAATGTGTATGCCATCTAAATACAAAAATCTTCAAAAAATCATCAAAACCAATAATGAAAAGCCACATTTAATATGATATTATGCAAAAAATACGTTTTAAATGAATTATATTTTTGTGATTAAAAGGAAATATAGGAAGTAAAAAAAAAAGTAGGAAAGAGAAACCATATATTTTATAAAAAAAGGTATTTTTTTCTCTACAAATCTTGACCTTATAAAGGAAAATATTTCATACATGCCTATCAATATGCTGCATGTATGAAATATTTTCCTTCTATAAGGAAATGCATAGCTATGCAACATCTAAATCTATATTAACATATGTTCCTCTCTGTAAGTTATTCTTTCAGAATATTAAATGATCATAGTTATTTTTCCTGTATATAATATGATACTTATGCATGTATATGTATGTTTTTATATGTGTGAATGGGGTTCATCATCAACACAGACATTATAACTCAGAAAGACAAAATAAATATATTGAGTGAGTAGCCAAATGCTAATCATTTGTAATAAAAGGAATAGTAAGTACCATCTGTTTAATGTAAAAAAAAATGTGATAAAATGCATATATATCTAGCAAATTGAAACCATGGAGTAATTAATATAAAACAAAATATATATGTCAACATATTTCATTAGGGTGGGATTGACTTAAACATGTAGTATCTACATAATAATATGAATTAAGAACAAACAAAAGCTGACTATGGTTTGTGCTATACCACAAATTTTTTTAAAAATATATGTTCTAGTTTACTTAGTGGGCAAAACAAAATTCTGTAGTTTTCTCTACTGGAATTTTAGGGCCCTCCTCTTAGGCAGCATTCTTGTGCATCCTTGCATTGAATTTCATTCAGTTTAGGAAAATTCTCATAGCCTTCATGAGTCCAGCGCAGGCCTGCATTTGCTTACCAGCACTCTGCTCATATATATGAATAACTTGAGCTCTCCACTTTGGGACCATCACCAACTCCTTTCATTACTCTCTTTGCTCCCCTTTTTTACTGCCGGTCTTTTGGAAAGTATTTAGCAACTTTATCTATACTGAGGAAATATCTTAATTTCTTCTCTTTATAAATCTCCTTCAGAATTCATTTCTTGCCAGTTTTCTTCATCCCTCAATATGTCCTTTTCTGGAATACTGTTTTCTTCAGAAATTAAATATGAAGTTATAAAGAGAAATGCAGAAGCATCTTACTCTGCCTCACCTTGGAATTCAATAAATGTGCCTTGCCATACAATATGTTTAGATCAGTACTGATAAAATGAAATGTAACAGCAAAAATATTCAGTGCTACTACATTTTATAATTATATGTAGTTTTATCTATATAATATGCCTATTACTTTAAAATTTTATGTTATCTTAGTCTACATTCAAAAACTAAACTCCAAATTATAATGATATTTATAACATATTTTTATAATTTTAATAGGAAAGATTTATACTATCAAATGGCATGATAAAGTAGTTTATCACTTCACCTCCAAACCTAAAATGAAGATAAATCTTATGCTATTTACATCCCTTTTATTTTTGAGGAAGGGATAACTTCATAGACTTTCAAACAGGCTTGAAAGAAACTGAATGATTTAATGTGATTTCAGTTTTCAGATGCGAACAGAAAGGAACAAAACTTTAAAGGTTACTTTTAATAGTTCAATTTTCCTATAAAGTCACATTTCTGTTACTATCAAAGGATAAATCTAGAACATTGTAGGCATCAACAATTTAAAAATCAACAAATCAACAAAAGATGTAAGGTAATTTTCTAAGAGCTAAAGACAGTACAAAGAAGCATAAGACAGTCTCTCTCTTTAAGAGTTTTAAACAAAAACATTGGACTTCAAAACAGGAGGCCTGAGTTTCCATTGCAGCTCTTCCTCTTGCAGACCATAGAAATATAAAAAGCCAGCTTCCACATCCACACAATTATAGCATTTGCCTAATGATTTCTAGCGTGTTGCACACCTACAAAACATTGCGACTATGTGAACCTGGAGAGACAGATTGAAGAGGTTAATAACAAAGAGTGAAGTACCAATAAGTAGCACAGTGCAGATGATGTCTCTGGGAAGTACATGATTAATTACCAAATAAATAGTTTAGGCAATACTTGAAGCCAGCTAACAAGATGAACATTTATAAGGGTTTCTAATGTTTTATATTTAAATTTTTTCATTGCCTATTTTGATACATAATTTGAAACACATTTTGGCCAAATTAAATTGAGACATTAACATGGGAAACGTTTCAAATACAGGCCTCCAAGCAAAATTTTGTAACATCCCTCATGTCTCAGGACAATGGCACGAGAAATGCCATTGCCATGTACCATGCTAAGGTCCCAGAATTGCAGAGAAAGGAGCTATATCTCTAAACACTAGGGAGAAAGTGAGTAGCAGAAGTGTGCTACACAAGCAAAAAAATGTACTGCAGATTGAATTAGAAATCTGATGTATCAAAAACCTTGGAGGTGGTTTCTGATCTCTAGTTGAATCTTTAACACTTTAATATGTCACCTATTAAGTTGCCGAGAGATATATGCCAATTCTTAGGTCCTATATGGAGTCTCCAAATAATTATATTATCCATCAACATTATCACAAACATTATTCATTAAGAGAGATCTCTGTATTTTTAAAAAGGGAATAGTAAATATTCTTATGGCAAATGACCTATTGTAGAATTGGAAATGACTACTTTGTCAGAAGTTGCATCTCTTGGATGAAGCATAAAGCAGAGATATTGATGTTAATGGTCATGGATGATACTGTGTTGCCATCTGTCAGGAATTACTTACCAGTTTTTGCTAACCAAATTCTAATTAAGGGGCTCCATTTACTGGACCAAATTTACCCTCTATCTTAATTATAAGTAGTGTCCATCTTTACTATTTATGATCTGTTATAAGACACACAGACTTTGATGGAGTTAGGTAAGATTCTTTAAAATCCTACTTCCTCTTCTTTAGGCTCTCATCTTTTCCTGATGGAATTTCTACCACACATTCCTAAACAATATTTATATCAGCCTTCCTTACTCATTTTAAGTCACACTCCTGGGGCTGGCTGCCACAGAAAATATTTTCGAATACAAATTGCTTTCATAGTAGGCCACTCTAATTCCTCCATGACTCCCAGAGCCTTTAGAAAAAAGTTCCAGCTCTTCTCTATGCCTTTCAAAGCTCTCCCTGATCTGACTCAAGCTGATCTCTAGCCTTGTATCTTATGAGGCATCTAAGTGCTATCTATCCTGAAAGCATACCTACAGTTATCAAACTTTGCCCTTTCTCTTTCGTTGGCCTTTCACAAACTATCCTGTTTACCAGAAATGCTCTTATACGTAACTACATCTCCTAATTTTTCTGTCACTAAACTATTTATTATATTCCCTTTAGATGACATGTTCTCCAAAGGGCCATTCCTACCTAATTACTCCCCTCAAAGTCTTGGCAGACATGTCCTTCTTACGTGCTCCATAATACATTGTACTGACACAATGACACACCACAGTGAAATTGTCTGTTTCTTTACTACCTACCCAATTTGAATATGAACTTTAAGTTCGGGAATTAAGATATATTCCATTTTGTATTCTCAAGGCCCAAACTATCGTGTAGCAAAAAGCAGTATTTGGCATAACTGACCTCTCTGTTCCTGAAATGTCATCTTCTCGTGGCTTCTGTGGCATCATGCTCTCAAGGGACAATCCTTTTGTCTCTTAGTTTTTCTGTCTCCTCCTCGCCATCTCTTACTTATGGAGTTAACCAGGGCTCTGTCGTCAGCTCCCTTCTCTCCATAGTATCTCCAGTTCTCTAGTTGGTCTTATTCAGGAAAGTGGCTTGCAATTATTATTTATGTGTCACATACACTCAAATCTCTACATCCAGCTTTGACCATAGATCTTCAGACCTGCACATCCAACTGCCTCCTTGATGTCTCCATTGAGATGTTTAATACTTATCCTAAACTAACAAGACAAAAATACTTGCTTTCCTCTCCACTCAAAATCAGTTCCTCTCTTGGTATTTCCCATCATGACAAACTACTCCAACCACTTAGCTGTTCAAGGTAAAAAAATCAAGAATTCATGCTTGATTCCTATCTAAACCCAACCCACGCAGGTCATCAGTATGACCTCTCGGCCCTATATCAGGGCAACCTAAATGCATCTACCTTTTCTATCATCATTAAACCATACTGGTTTAAGTAACCAACATCATTTCTTGAGCACTGTAATAACCTGCGATTTGGTTGTTCTATCCCTCTTATTATTTATTCTTAAATAGCAGCCAGAGTGAAAATATGTGATTTATCTGTTCAAAGCTATATAAAAATTTTCTATTTAGAATAAAATTTTAGTATTTTATTCTAGTTTAATGCATCAGGCATGATCCATCCCTTTCCAAGCACAATTCTCATTTCATTCCATTTCCCCCTTTTCACCTTGGTCCAGCCACACTGTTCTTTTTTTAATTCCTTGAACATGTTAAATCAGTGTTGTCCTACAAGTTATGCCCCTCCTGTTTTTTCTGTCTAGAACATTTTTCTCTCTTGATCTTTGTATAGCTTTCTTCTTTCTCTCATTCAGATTTCACCTACTTGCCAAGGCTTTCCCTAATTGCCATTTCTAAAAGTAGAGACTTAATCATTTTCTGCCACACTGCACTATTTTAATATCTGCAAAACACCTATTATTATTATACATTTCTATTTGTTCATTAATTGATTTTTGTATATCTTCTTCAAACTCACCAAAATGCTAACTTTATCAGAGCATTTGCCTACCTTGTTTACTATAGTATCTTCAGCACCTAGAACTGGGTTCCAAAGAGTAGAAACCCAGTCAATACGTGTTAAGATAAATGAAATAGCAATCACATAGGAAATAGAGCTTGAATGAGTGAAATTTGGAATGTCATGAATTTGAGCATTGCTACTAATAAATGGAGAATAGAAGTTACCAGGCTTTTTCTCTCAAATTTTAGAGTGATGGTATCAGTGGGAAAGCATTAAAAAAATGGATTGCTAGAGTCAGTATGGACCTTACTAAGTATCTGAGTTGTCCAAAGACGTGCTGAAGAAGCCAAATTTCCTCTTTAAACCATTTCTTCCCACAGAAGGAAGCAAGAGAAAAGTCAGAGAGGAAACAGTAGCAGAGATGACAAAACATTCAGCTCCACTGCATATACTAACAGGCTCCTTAATAATTCTCTCTCTGATCCCAGAAAACCTAATGAGCAGTTCCTGGTTAACATTAGCCTATGTCCAGATTACTTTATTTTGGACACAGATCCACCTTAATCTTCTTGTGCTCTTATGGAAGATTCTTGTGTTCTTGTTTTTTCCACAGAAATGGTTTGGGGATCATTTGAGGGGGAAATGCCCCAACATTTCCCTGTTTATTTACTCAAGAAAGATGTATTAAGTTCTTTCTAAGAAACTTGAAGTCTAATAAAATATATAAAACGTGAGCAAAATGTTTGTAATATGTGCAGGGCAGTTATATATAAAATCTTGTAAGTACCAAATAAATGATAAGAAACTTTAGAAGTGGGAGAAATTGTGCCCCAAGGACAGATCCCTAGGCTTCAGGTATCACAACATCAAGAAGGCTTGGCCAGAAGGAGGAGGGGGAGGAGGGAGAAGAGAGAGGGGGAGAGGGTGGGGAGAGGGCGGGAGGGAGAGGAGGCATTCCAAGGGAAAAGGAAGGGTTTGAGCAGGGTCTGAAAAGGACTGTCTTGGAGTATGTGCAATAGTTTAAATAAGTAGTTTTATTCCCTGGGACACTGGGGCAAGGAAGGGAGTGGGAGTAAAGTGGGGTAGTAGCGTTTGACCTTTTATCGCTGGGAGTGGGGTGAGCCAGAATAAGCAGAAATGTTGTCCTAAAGTTCTCTGTAGGGCCCGGCCGGGCGTGGCTCAGCGGTTGAGCATCGACCTAAGATCCAGGAGATCGAGGTTCGATTCCCGGTCAGGGCACATGCCCGGGGTTGCGGGCTCGATCCCCAGCAGGAGGGGTGCAGGAGGCAGCTGATCAATGACTCTCATCATCGATGTTTCTCTCTCTCTCTCTCCCTTTCCCTTCCTCTCTCTGAAATCAATAAAGATATATTTTTAAAAAATGAATAAGTAACGTTCTCTGTCATATAAAAAACAACTGGTCATCCAGTTTTTGTTAAAACGTCCTGTTACCTAATGCCTATGTTTTGTCTTGTCCTCTGATTACTTCTGCTTCCAGCTTTGGCTTTTGTTCCACCCAGGCCCTAAGGGAGAAGTTGGTGAGATGTCACCAGAGCATCTATTAGGACAGAGGAGCACTCAGCCAGTGCTTTCAAAGGGACTCTTCATGATTTGGCCCGAAGCTCTGTTACGTAGGTCTTGGTGAAATCTGACAGATCAAACATTTTTAGGTTAAAATCTGCAGGTTCTTGACTGAGCATTCTGCTGCCCTTTCTGGTTGGTAGTTTCTTCCTGGAGAACGCCCGTGCCCCATCTGGAGGGTGCCACACCCGGGGGCACACTGGGCACGCTAAGCACTCAGGGATGCTGTGTCCCCGTCTGCACCAACCTTCACATGCATACTTTTCTGGATATGCCAGTCAATTCACCAGCAAGAAATTGCTAGGAAGGGCCTGGATTATAAAGAGAGAACTGCCTGGAGTTGAATCTTGACTCCTCATTTACAACTTCAAGGATTTGGGGCAATTTTGAAAAACATCTCTAACTCCACAGTGTTTTATATATAAAAGGGAATAACCATAAGTACCTTTTAAAGAACTTCCTCTTTGGAGTCACAATTGCAACTATTTTTTTGGCTTTAATGTACAAATGTTCTAAGGATAACTGACAGAAGAGGTAAAAAATACCAGGTACCCACTGGGCAATTAATAAATGTGAGCCCCCTCATCACCTCCTCGTTTCATTTCTTGTTTCCTTCCTCTGAAAAGTTTCATGTTGCACATTTCCATCTGTCTAACTTTTACCTGTATTCAAATATATAAACTTGGTGTATTCAGAAAAAATTTGGAATGAATAATTGAATAAAACATTTTTTGTCACAAATCTCTCTCTCTTCCAAATAACCTAAGCATTTTATCTGAACGTCTTTTATGGTGGTTTTCACTCTCTGCTTGGATTATAGCAGCGCAGATATACGTTCTCTCCCTTATTATGTGCTAAGTTCCAATTCCAATTTTATATCTTCACAGCATCTAATATGGTCTTTTCTCAAGCAACAGATCCTGATTACATAATGTTGAATCAGTTTTCTGAATCATTTTTTATATAAAACCACTGAAAAAAATTTAGATTCTGGAAAATCTATAAAATTATGTCTAGAACTTTTCCTAATTAAATATATGCTTTGTTATGGTCAGCTAGGTAGTACAGTAATAAGATATGAACTTTCTTTCTTTCTAGTTAACAAATTTATATCATTCAAACTACTTGAAATCCGTGGTCTTTTTATAACTATTTAAAAACATATATAATATGAAATTTGGACCTCAGTTCAATTTCCATTACACCTGTGTAATAGAAATCAAGATCACAAATCCATAATAATAATTAGCATACTTAAGAAAGGCTTCATAAGAAAAATAATTTTTTACCTTAAGGTCAAAATTGTAGTGTTGATAATTTACTTAAAATACCAAAAAATATGCATTTCAGGATCATGTTTTATTTTTCCTATGATTTTTAAAAAAAATTTGATTAATGCTTTCTTGAATAATGCTATAAAAATTAAATCTTTATATTTCAATTTATTATTTAAAATTATTCTACTAGGCTTATGGAAATTCAATTCAAATAAAGTTAAAGGCAAAATTGAAAAATTTTTTTAAAACTTTAGTTGACAAATATTGGTTATGTAATTCCTTATTTCTCCTGAAATTAAAAATAAAATCTATAAAGCATGACCTAGATATTTCTCTGTCTTCGGCAACTCATTTTAACTCCACTCTGCAGGCCCAGTGTTTACTGGGTTTTCTTAAGGATATTTTTTTAAAGAGTCGTTTGCGTTCTTACCTAATTGGCAGGTTTATTCCACTTGCAATCAGCTCTGAAAATGCTTGCTGTAGCCAAGATGAAGTAGTAACACACTTTAGTTTTATCACTTGTTTTCAGATAGAATAAGACATAGCAACAAACCCACTTCAATTGATGAGACATTTTACAATGCTCTTAATTTTCTCCGTCTCTTCTTTCTCTCCTGGGTAGTGTGTGCCCGTGTCTGTGAAGCTAACCTCTTCACTATTTGTGGGCACCGAGGCAGGAAAAAAAGTTAATTTTGTTTGATCAGCTCCTCTACCTTTGCAGTCAATAAATTATCCCTTCCATCTCTTCAAGTGTCTGACCTCTTGCCCTTCCTACCGTTGAAAAAATGTCATTTTCTTTATCTTTATCATGGTCACAATTTCCCCTTTATTTGCCACCTTTCCTTTCTTATCACCGTGTACTCCCTTCACTTTGTTTTATAATCTTCCACATTCGGTTTTGAGTCTCAAGCAACTTCCCCTGCATATTGCTCCTCCTTACCCCTGATTATTTTTGCAGGTTCTTGCTCATACTAATTGACTCCATTTTTATTTCCCATATATTTATTGCTAAATGGCATTTATTGCCTCTGCTCATACATTAATTTATAGTTCAAGACTTTCTACTTGCTCTGTGTCTTTTCATATATTTCTTTTGGCAGCCTCCATTTTACTTCATTTTCCTTGTATAGGTTCCTGTATTTTTTGTTGTTTGGTTTTTTCATATGCTTTCATGTCTGTAGTTCATGCTTCATGGATTATTAGGAGGGTTTATAAAATAAGCCACTGTATGTTTGTCACAACCAGCATTAATTTGAATTGCCTAAAAGTAAGTTTGGCTTCACTGTACTGCAATTTGTCAGCCACTTCCTTTACAGCCATACTATAAGGTTTAACTAAATAAATAATTAGAAGCTAATTTTGCAACTTAAAAAGTACTATAGATATTATAACTTATGGACCTGAGGTCAGAAAAGGGGAATTTACTGAAAGGTGAATAAACAAAAGGAAAAACATAACTTATTTCAAGAGAAATCTAGTTAGACCTTTTAAGGTATTTAACTGATAAGAAACTTATCAGTTTATAACTGATATCAATTACATTTATATAATTATAATCTTCACACTTTTCTATGTCTTTATAATGAGCTAACATTTAAAAGCCAAGTATACCTTCAGTAAGAAAAACCTTGAAAAACATGAAATTTGATGAAGCCAATAAAATGTATCAAATAAATTGCAGTGCAATGTGATAAATATTGTAAGATTAAATAGAATTATACTGAGTGTGTCATGGAAACAAAGAGGTATGAAGAGTGTCTCAGAAGACTTCTTAGAGTAAACGACATTTCAGCTGGGTATCAAAGAACACACATTACCACCTAGAGATGAGGCAAAGTAAGTTTTTAGAGACATTATTCCATGATTCACTGAAAGGTAAGCTTCAACAGGAAGAGTGGCAGTAAATAAAATAAAAGGTCAGTGCTTGTTTTAGTAAGAATTTCAGATTTTTCTATGGTCCAGTGAGAGTCATTGGAGATTTTATGCAGAAAAGTGGCATTGATTCATTTTGAAAAGAGAACTCTACGACAGATGAACTATGGACTTAGAGGCACCAAGAACCTTTGGGTGGTAAAATAATAAGTTTTTTGAGAGATATTGAGAGTCTAAACTAAGGCAGAAACTGAACAAATAATCAGAAAAATATATGTCATTTAAAGGGCTCATTCCGGAGAATTTAGGAACACCTAGGTGTAGGTGCAGGAGAAAGTAAGGGACCCAGCACTTGTAGAATTCAGGACCACACACTTAATTTAAATTAGAAAAACAAAGCTGTGAAATGACCAACTATTCAGTTCAATTTCATGGAGATAGGTTCTCCAAATTCCATTCACTATTTAATTCACTACTACCTCATGACAGTAGCTAATGAAGTATGATTAACAATTGATTGAATTCAATATTAGTCAAGAGGGAAAATAAAAATAGCTAAATATTGGATTAATGCTTTTTTATTGCATAAATGAATAGTGACACATCTAGACTTCCTAACATACCACAAGGGAGCCCCCCAAAACTAGTAAAAAATATTGCACAGACATTCAGGCAAAATGAACACTGATGGTAGTAAATTCTAAAAATGGCAAAATTTGGTTCTAAATCAAATGCAATTTCCACATTTGCATACTATGTTCGAAAGCATCATATAACTATGTTTATAGTATATTGTTCAGCTCATTTCCATAATCTAATTCAGTGATACTTATGCTCTTCAAATAGTATTCACTGATCGTATTTTATCTCTTTTTTATTCTAAATTGTGGTTCTGTGAACTATAGACCACATCAGGGAAAGATTGTAAATATCATAAACATTATGGCAATTTCCTTAAAATGGCAAATTATGTAAAATTTATTTTCTGCTTTTTCTTGGAAGAACCAAATCAGGCAAACCTTGGAGCTCAAAGGTAGATTTTAATACATTTTAATTACATAGCATATTTTTAAAATCTCTTCAATTAATACAAATAGTCATTTTGAGAAGGTAATCATGTAATGTAAAACTGTTGACTTTAAACAGACTTCAGTTTGGTCAACACTCCCTTTACAACCTGCAAAATTTCCAACATAATTGCTAATTGAATTTGCAGTAAGTAAATTAATTACTTAATTGCTTACTTAAGATTTTGTATGTTGCCCAGCCGGCATGTCTCAGTGGTTGAGCATTGGCCTAGGATCCAGGAGATCTCAGTTCTATTCCTGGTCAGGGCACATGCTCAGGTTTTCACCTCGATCCCCAGTAGGGGGCATACAGGAGGCAGCTGATCAGTGACTTTCTCATCATTGATGTTTCTATTTCTCTCTCTGTCTCTCCCTTCCTCTCTCTGAAATGAATAAAATTACATTTAAAAAAAAAGATTTTGTACGTTTATACCTTGCCTTTTCATTTTCTAGCGCACTTCAATAAGCTTGTTGTATCAAAAGTTATACTGATTATATCATATATACTTACAGCTTCTGTAATTATTTGATCAAGCTGTGTGATGTCTTATGAAATGCTGTAAGAAATGTACCGTGACATATAGGCCTTTACCCAAAAAATTACATATGTCATTTCTAAATTTTTTTTTAATTGTATTTATTTAACAATGGTTGGGATTTTTAACTCTGACAAGCTTCTACCAAATGGGGCTCGAGTCCGTTCTATTTACATTCCTACTTCACAGGTACCCATGGTAACTTTAGTTTTTTTCCCCCAAAATAATGTGTAATAGTTGAGGCAAGTGCTGCATCTTTTCATTTATTCTCAACTATGGCATACTATAAACCCATGTGAAAAGCTTTATGTTTATTTTTTCCGTGTTTCTAATGATCATGAAAGACAAGAGTCCCTGTTTCATTAATCATTACTTTCTTTCGCCTTTGAATGTCTTGGCTTAAAGTGACTGTCAAGATACTTGTATAACATTCCCTGATCAATTAGGGAGGAAAGGTTGTTGGGTGGGCTGGGGTTACATTTACTTGTTGTTTCTTGGTGGTGGTAATGGTGGTGGTGGTGGTGGCAGTGATGTTTTGGCACTACAGAAATTTATTTGAGGTCTGGGCTTTTGACCAAGAATGTTATTGAATATAGAAAGTAATTCAAATATCATTGATTATATAAACTTCTGAAAGACATATAATGATAAGGATCAGTTGGTAAGGACCTTTTCTCCAACACAGAAGACATATATTTTTTTATATTATTCAGTGATCTCTATAATTTCTGTGTAAGATTCCAAGCTGACATAAAAGCATTCTCTCTCTCCCCTGTGCCTCTCTCTCTCTCTCTCTTTACATGTCTTTCTCTCTCTCACACATACAAACACACAAATATAACAGAAACTAATGCACTCAAAATAGGTACATACAGATTTGAGTTGGTAGCAATTTAGGCGCTGAACAAAATAATGTATTTGTCTTTATTTTTCTGTTTCTGTTTTTTAGGTTAGCCTAAAACAGTCAAAGGATAAGTGCAGGCCAAATCTTAAAATTAGAACCCTGACTAATAAGTCTATGAAACAAAGGACTTCAAAGTCCTGTTTTGAGGAGTATCTCCTTGATTGAAACATAGCATTGCAACCAATATTACACTCTATCAGTGTTTTCTTATAACTCTCTGTGTACTACTAGTGCTGAAGACTTCAATAGAAGTTTTCAATTTACACAGCCCATTACTATAAATGTATTCAGAAATGACTTAATGATTTATTCCTTAACCCAAACAGTTAATTTCATTCCTTAGACTCCCACAAACATATCATTAGTCTCTCAAGAATAGGAACCAAGCATCCTGTTTCGCCAACACCATCACCACTTTTAGTGGGTGAATAAATTCAAATTTCAAAGGTTGCTGGTAGATAAATTAAAGTGAGCAACAAAATTAATGGCAACCCCACTGTACTTTGGGTTTTCTGGTAATTTCTTATATAATCTTTAGATTACACATTCCAAATGGACCTGGAAATTTTTTAATTGTTGTGGAAATTAGGAGATTCTTCCTTTACTATTTTTTGTTACACAATTTAATCAAGAATTTGATGAGTGATATGAATATTTGCCTCAGAAAAAAGTCCATATAAACAGTTTCAAATTGTGGAATTCCTGAAGTTCATTCACTGGCTCCTTGGAGTCTTTCATGCCAACATTATATCAATCAACATTTAAAAAACTCCTACCATATGTTAAGCAATTTTTAAGAGCATTTGAAAGGTTTGGTGCACAAGGACAAATTACACGTTTTCAGTATGAAATAAAGAATACTCTATTGAGGGAGATACACACTTGAGCAAACAATTGTATGTAAAAGATAGATAGCCCAGCTGGTGTGGTTCAGTGGTTGAGCATCAACCCATGAACCTGGAGGTCAAGGTTCAATTCCTGGTCAGGGCTCATGCTCAGGCTGTGGGCTCCATCACCAGTGGGGGGTGTGCAGGAGGCAGCCAATCGATGATTCTCTCTTATCATTGATGGGTCTATCTCTCTCTCCCTCTACTTCCTCTCTCTGAAATCAATTAAAAAAACAAACTAAAAGGTAGATAGATGAAAGGTAGGTAGGTAGGTAGATAGATAGATAAATATAAAATAGTGTGTACTTACATAGTATTTGCTATATTTCAGACACTTTTATAGTTCCTTTTATATATGTATTCACCTGTTCTTCAGGACCTTATTAGTTAGGTACTGCTATTATCCCCATTTTATAGATGAGAAAATTGAGGCACAGAGTGGTAATGACACTTGCCCAGTATAACACAAGTACTGAGTGGCAAGACCAAGATTCAAAACCAAGAAATATGTTTCAAGAATCCATGCATTTGACTATTATACTTTCATAAAAATATAACAGAAGTGCAAAGAGTGACATGGAAGATGAAAAAGCCATCCATTTTGTTGGTACTCCGGGAAAAGCCTCAGAGAAACACTTAGAATTTGAGTTTGGCATTGAAGAAGTAGAAGAGGTTGATAGAACCTAGGTCGGGATGTTTTCTCATGAAATAAAAATATGATTAACCATGATTAATCTAATATTAATAAAGGTCTACATCTCCTGATGGAAAAGTAAAACATAATAATTGAATTACTCATGAACAAGAAATCTCAAGTAGATGAATCTTTTTGTGGACATAGCGAAGCTGCAAAATCATTTTACTGAGGCTGAACTGTTATTACCATCATGGTTAGCTCTTAAAAACAGGTCCATAACAATAAATATCAAATGTATATCTATGAGGTAAAATTATCCTGGTAAATCACCTATAGCTGGATTTGTAATTCTATTACTTCTCAAACAGTTGGCAAGGGGCACTGCAAATTGAGCTGTTGAAAGACATTAAAATGGGTGAAATAAAAGCCAGTGGGTTAAAAAGAACATATATCCTAAAAGGAAACATATTGCTCATTTCTTACCTTTAAAAAATGGGATATAAAAATATTGTAGGTGGATTATGGGATGTTATTACTGGAAGATGCCACATTCATACAATGCCACCCTTTGCAATTATTAGTAGATGCCTGCTTTTGCCAACCTACCACCCATTTCTTCCGCACTGTGCCCTACCCTGGCTGATCCTCTGTAGAGACAATCCATTCTTTGATTCTAGTTTGGGCTGCAACAGTACCGTTTGCACATCACTGCTAGAAAATCCACTCTTTGTGGCCGAGTAGCTGCTTATTGAAAAAGCTTTTCTTCCCCACCAAGCTAATGACTTCTCTAGGACAAGCATGATACCTTTTCCATTTCCATAATTTCAGAATTTAACATTGTTAATAAATGTGTGCCAAAGAATTGATCAATAAAAGGGGGGAGGGAGAATGAGAAGATGAAGGCCATCACAGCTTTACTACAAGGAGAAATCACTACAGGGATCCAAATCTGTAAAATAAAACAATAAACAAACAACACGTTGCACAAAAGGAAATTTGGCTTCATGTGTTGGTCAAAGGTGTGGACCATAAAGTATATTCTAAATAATTTTCTGATAAGACAAGTGCTACTGATATGACACAATTTATACGTTTTATAAATCAGATGCTTATTTAACTGTAAAGTTAACGTTCAACAAAATTACAGTGAAATGTATGTATTACTACTAATTGTATTATTGGCATCAGGCTAGAATCAGAACTCTACCTGCTGGTCTCTGGAAATGCCCTTGGCCTCTCTTCCTCTCTTCACCTCCCATCCTGCCATTCCTCTCTAGGGCCCTGTTAAATATAAGTTTCCCAAATTCTTTTCTGTGACTTTTTATGGTCTGAAAGTAAGTAATCTGATTGGTGATGAAAATTCAGAACAACATAGCCCAAATACCTTGGGAATGAGAGTTCTGCCAAGCACTTATGAACTAAGAAAAATATACTCTCTTGCACATGTGGAATGTTGGGGGGGAGGGGAAACTGTGCAGCTCACTAGGTGTTAGAACAACAGTGCAAAAGTATCCAGTGGTGACATGCATAAAGACGTGACCTCCCTGAGAGCTCCAGTGACTTAGACATGAAATCTTAGACTGCTCTGTGAAAGCTGAAGATGCTGTTTCTCTAGGAAAGAATGGAAATTGTATAGGTTTAAGGTATAAAGACAGCAAACCCACTGATAACAGTGCCATGGTTAAGTGTTCCTACTTAAAACTTCTATCAACACCATGGTTCGGAAGAGTTCATTCTGGGAGCCAAGAACAGTGAAACATCGACTAAGGACACAACTTTCCTAAATATTAATTGAGTGGATTTTATGTTTCTTGTGGGAGGGTGTGTGGCACTAGAAATGAGTTGGAAAAGAGCAAACCCTGCTTTAAAGAAAATCTGTTGGCAAATTATGACAGAACAAGTTCACATTTTAAAATGTATTGTGCAAGGAGAAAAACAAACAAACACACACATATCCAGTATGGCCTAAAGTGCATATCATTCAGCCTCATCTCCTCTATCTTCAGCATCCACATTTCCCATTGGGTACAGTCATAACTGATGTTTAAAATTATGACTGCTATGTACTGTAAGATTCTTAACATTACAAATATAGTCCATTATGCAACCCTTTAGAATGCTAAAAGTAGAGAGATGAGCTAAAACATTTAAAAGATAAATTTAAATTACACAGAAAAATAAAGAGCTTTTCATTCACCATGAGCTAATCAAGAAAAGTCAGTTAACCAAAATCCCTCACTGCCAGAACACTGTCTATAAGTGTGTGCTATATTGACTTGAGTTTTAGTTAACTTGGATTATTTGTAGCCTGTCAATAATAATACTGATCAATGATCGAGTCTATCAATCAGCTTTGATAGAATTCACTAACTGAGGCCTCTTCTGTCTGGCATGTGTGAGGTTAATGTGGGAAACAGCTTCAAAACTTGTGATCCTGAGCTTAGAAGGGCTTTCTAGGCCATGGGCTAAGGGCATTTATTTTCATTCATTTCAGTGTATATATTGTACGACTTCGAACACATAGAGCAAAATTAAGAAATTAACATGTACTGTGGAGGCTAACATTAGGCATTAGAAAATCTCATCTTAATTAGATTGCTTTTAAGGGGTATACCATAGGAAATCTATCATGACTAGTGTGATAATATTTTAATATAATTAAAATTGGAATTTTAATGACTGTGCTTCTCTTCTAGCTACACTTTTCCTATACTTATATTTCTTTTCTAGCTAATAAAAGAGATGAACCTGATCTTAGTCTTAGTTGAATATTTTCAAATGTTGAATATTTAATTTGATAAAACATACCCACTCTTAAAAAGCATTTATTCTTTCCTCTTTAGATTACACATATAAGTATAAAGGTTAGATTGTAAACCCCTACTACTGTGTTTTCTATTATTGGTGGTGATAAATATTTTCCTGTAATCCCTTTTCAATAATCTGCTTTGTAAGTAATAAACCGAAGACTATCAATCCATTATTCCCTGGCATTAAAATGAGACTCTACTCTTTTATTGAGGAAGTAGGAAGTTTGGATATTATTTATAAGTGGCATATCCAGACTACTTTCCACAACATTTAGTAAAATTTTCAAAGATATAACTTAAGCAAACTGTGTTTCAAAACTTTAGGATAAAATTATTATCCTATAAACAATAAATATATTTTAAATGTATAACCAATACTTACCTAATGAAGTTATATACAGTACAATAGAATTTTAACATAGGAAGAAATGTTAATGACCATTTATTCTAATTTCTTGTTCTAATTAACATACTTTTAAATATAAAACCTCTTTTTATAAAATTGAAGAACAAAAAAATTGCAAACACATTGTCACTTATTTTATTCTTTTTATGATTAAGAATAATATTTTATAACACACGATTATTTTAGACAAATTAGAAAAGAGAAAAAAAAATACAAAGAACAGTTTCCAAAATATCCATTCTTAAATAGATTGTACAATAGTGATATGTTTTCTTTCTACCTTTATTTTTCTTTACATACATTTCTTTATTTTATAAATTGTGATTTTAATAGCTAATTTTGTTTTCTGACTTCCTGCCACTAAACTTAGAAGAGAGTGTGACATTTCCAAGACACTGAATATTCTTTGAAAACTAATTTAATGGCTACATACTTTTATGATAATTAATATTAAAAACAATGCTTAAAATATTTTTATATTAATTTTAAAGAAAATATTAGCAAGGTGTTGTAGTACAAAACATTATAGAGCATATGACTTCACATCATAACTTTTCCATCTATGATTTACATTTACACTTCAGTCTTTTTAGTGCTAATTTCTCAAAAGCTCACTCCTTGATGATGCTTATAAATAGCCTTTTTCATACAGTTTAAATCTTTCTCTGATACCTATTCCCTTCACAACAAACACACTATTACCTTCAGTTAAACACTAATAATTAATTTAACATATTCAGTATGTCATAATACTTAATGAGTAGATAATTCTTGATTTAGAAATAGCCTTTGGAGATAAAAGCAGAAGGGAAAACAAACAAGCATTATGTTTACTGAGATTTATCAGAATGTTGAAGGTTCCCCTGAACCATGGATTTGGATATCTGGCTTTGGGAGATATGCTTCAATTCAGCAAAGCAGGTGATCTGAAATAGTGACTAATATGATTAGCACAAGTGAAAATGAGATCATGAAGCACAATTTCTAAGATCTTTTAGAAATAACTTGTGGGCGATTGGAAGTTCAAAGCCATTCTTGAGTCTGAAGATATTAAACTGTTTATTGAAAAGATATTAAAGTATTTCTAAAACTTTAAAAATAAAGATACTTTGCTAAAACTCTGGTCTGGTATTAAGGCTAATGTTATGTATCCATGTTACCTCTTGTCATATTCAGATCAATTCCCAGTCATCCATCCAAAACGGTAACACAGTTTATCAAACTTATTGCCCTTCCTGTTCTGAATTCTCTCCCTGATAACAGTGGTAGTTTATGAAAGAGCCGTAGTCACCTTAGTACCTTAGAGAAAAAGACATATACAAAATCAATGAAAACCTCCTATCAAAGCATCTCTTTTCAGCATCTTCCTCTGCACCGCCCTCTAGCAGTTCTGCTGAAAGCAGACACACTGACGGATGGGTTTATCTTGTCCACCCTCCGCTGTCACCTCTAGCAGAGTCTAGAGGGAGAAGGGACACCTTAGAGTCAGGTCGCTTGGGGGACATGGAGAAGTCACCAACTTGAATTATATCCACAGACTGGATAGTCAGTCTCAGAAGTATTGAAAGGTGGCTCTACCAGAGAAGCACAGTATATCAGTGATAAACATACATTACAGCTCGTAAGTTGCAGAATTTAAAATATTGAAGAGATTACACCGTACATTAAAGTTTATAAGTGGAAGAATTTGACACATTGAAGAGTACAGGCACACCGATAGGTGGTAACGAATCTCGGAACCATGAAGTTGTTGTTTAATAAAATGGAGATTTCAAAAATTCCCAAGTTCGAGCACCCTCAATGAATTGTTTGGGAAATTGAAGTTTCCAAATACATGTAGATTAAAAGCAGAGATGCCTGTCTTATGTGCCTACAGGTCTGTCTCTCCCATGCACATAACAGGGTCGAGACCTCAGTCTATGCACAGCCCCATGAGTAAATCATCCTCCAAGCACCCATTTTGCCTGTTGGTGCTGATCACCGCCACAGCTGAATTCACAGTAAAAGGTTTCACACTGACCATTAACGAGGCCAGTTTCAGACACTGTATAAATAGCCAAGCTCCAACATGGCACAGTTTACAAAAGTCTCTTTTTGGTTTCCTGAAAAGCAATCTCAACTTCCTACTTTGAATCTTCATTGTTTTTGTCTTCTACAAAAACATATTTTCAGATTTAAAGAGGGGTGAATAACCAAGAAAAGTTGTAAAGCTGAAATTTAAAATCAAGGAGTCTAAATGACAAGATGTGACTCTAGAGAAAATACATGCACTTCAAAATTATTAAGTAGTAAAAGGGGTCTCCTTTTAAAGAAATGAAGCAACCCGATACACATAGGTAAATTTTAAAGAGGTTCTTATTCCACATTTATTAAACAGATGTTTATTGTGCCAGGAACTAGATACTCATTTGCAATCCTCAAAATATGCAGTGGAACTGAGCAAGAATAACGAAATTACCCATTTTTGTAAGTACCTATTTTATGCACAGCATTATACTAGGCACTTTGCAAAGAAAATGATAACGGAAGGAATGAAGATAAATATATCAGACCTCTGGATGCAGCCTTTGAGCAGATCTAATCTAATTGGAGAATTGAATATGCATGTGATAGTGTAAGCAAAACAGGTTAAGGAGATTAATAAGTAGTACTAATATATTATAATGATATGTTAGTACTCTGCTTCTTATTAGTCTCCTACTTAATCTACTCTGTTTAAAGTAACAAATGTACTATAGTAGAAAGAATATGACTCTGTGTTTTCCATTCCAGGCTCTGTTACAAACATTTGGACTGACTAGTGGGCCATTCCCTTAGTAACCAGAATAATAGCTGCCACCGATTTGGTTGCCTGGGTGCTTTGCACACATTGATCCATTCAGTCCTCACATCCACCCTATGATGTCCATATTTTTCTGACAATATAAGTGACTAAGTTTTTCAGGGGTCAGGCCAGCTTTATTGCCATTGCTCCAGAATACTTATTATTAGTATCTTATTTTTACCCTTAAAAGTGTCCCTGTTCGGATGTTATATTAAATTGTCTCCACATGGAGAGAAATTTGATGGCCACAATCGAACAAGCAGTAGAAGTAGATTTGATCCAGGGCTGTTGATGGCCAAAGCCCATACACATGACTCTACAGTACATATTCTCTCTGGTTAAAAAGGTACACTGCCTCCTTGTCTGTAGATAAAATAAAGCCATTAAAGTAAGTGATTGCCATGATTCCTTCCATCTCTGAACTCTAAGACCCTAACTACAAAGACACAAATGTGTGAGCTCATGGTACTGGGATGCACTCTTTACACCAGGGTTGGCAAACAGAATTAGAAAACAGTGAAGGAAAGAAAGGAAGACAGAATGGAAGGTTTAACATATTATCTATTTCAAGTCCTCTGAGTGCTTAAAAGGCCAGCCTCTCCCAGCAATGTGCATGGCAAATAGATAACCCTTGACATCCATGGAAGGGAGACGTATCCCTTGGTATCTTTCTGTGTTAAGAGCATGAAATGATGTGTCATCTTGTTCCTTATATTTTGAAAATATGTGACTATTGTTTCGGGTATTTTGTTTACTTAAATTCTAGTTAAAAATATAGTGAGGTCTCCATTCAAATTCTTTATTTTGCAGAGTATGATATTGCCTTTGATTTTAAGGTGTGCTTCAGATTTATATTCTCCCCAGATGATTATATTTTCCTGGGGAAAGTTGATGCCTTCCCACCAGCTTTGACGTCTCATATTCCCCCTTTTTCTACCCTCATCTTATTGGATGCTTGCCATCAATATCAAATTGTCTTAATCCCAATTTTTCCACCTATTGCTGCTTTTGCAGTTGGCGTTGATTCTTATGCCCCTTGAAAGGTACTTGTGTGGCAAAAGATTGAAAAAAATTGGCAGTTGCTGTCAGGGTTAACGTAGAAAAATAAATCTCTTATATTGCCAGTTTGGATTTACTTTTCATTTTTAATGGCCCCAACAGATGTTGGAGGAATCCTCCACTTCCTGCACACTTCCATTTTTACAGCTGGTACTGCTTGACTAGTTCTTGACTTTGGGGGAGCAGAGCCTGGATGTTTACACAGTGATTTACAGACACCCTCTCACTGCAGACTCTGACCATCCTCTAGCTTTCTCTCACAGTTTTCCCTGAAACTGATTGACATCTCTGTCACCTGGTTCCTCTGCAGGTTTCCCTGGCTCAGTATTCCCTGCTCCTGACTCTTTCCCCATTGTGCAGCATTTTAGTGTTTGGGTTATTAGGTAAAACACATAAAGAGGAGGAGCTATTAATCAAAAGTGATTTTCAACTTAGCAAACCAGGCAGTCCATCTTTTTTGGTACCTTCCTTGGTATCTTTTTCTCATTTTTCTCTTTTACTCATGACAATTTGCATTTGGGTGGTTCCTTTCTTTAGGACTTTTTCTTGTCTCTATCTTCCCTTCCCCTTCCCTTCCCTTCCCTTCCCTTCCCTTCCCTTCCCTTCCCTTCCCTTCCCTTCCCTTCCCTTCCCTTCCCTTCCCTTCCCTTCCCTTCCCTTCCCTTCCCTTCCCTTCCCTTCCCTTCCCTTCCCTTCCCTTCCCTTCCCTTCCCTTCCCTTCCCTTCCCTTCCCTTCCCTTCCCTTCCCTTCCCTTCCCTTCCCTTCCCTTCCCTTCCCTTCCCTTCCTTTTCTTTTCTTTTCTTTTCTTTTCTTTTCTTTTCTTTTCTTTTCTTTTCTTTTCTTTTCTTTTCTTTTCACACTGGTCTCAATAGTACCAGTTTCACAAACTATTAGTTTCCTGGGGCTGCTGTAACAAAATATCACAAACTTGTGGCTTAAGGCAACAGCAACTCAGTGTCTCACAGTTCTGGAGGCTTGAAGTCTGAAACCAAAGCATCACCAGGGCCATGGTCCCCTTGAAACCTGAAGGAGTCTTCCTTTGCCTGTTCTAGTTCCTGGTGGATCCATAACAATTCTTGACACTCCTTGGCTTAGAGTTGCATAGTTCGAGTCTTGCCTTCATTGTCACATGACGTCCCCCCTGTGTATCTTCACATAGTCTTCCCTCTCTGTGTGTCTGTAGCTGTGCCAAATTTCCCTTTTTAATAGAGATACCAGTCATATTGCATTAGGACTCACCCTAATGACCCCATTTTGACTTCCTTACCCCTATAAAAAAGCCTATTTCCAAATAAGATCACATTCTGAGGTACTAGGGGTTAGGACTTCAATGTATCTTATTTTGGGGCCTAATTTAACTCATAACACCCACTAAGAGCAGAATTCTTCTCACACTTGCTTCCAAAGGAAATGTTGACAGCTTTTAGCAATTGCGAGAGTCCCACGAGGCTGAGAGTGCCACGCACAGCTGCTTTCTGTGTGTCACTTCCCTGCAGTCACTGCTCTCGCTGTTTGAGAGGCCCACCGAAAAGGCAGTCAGGTACGAGGCACTGGCCAAAGAGCATTTGCTTTTGCCTCCAGTTCTTACAATACGTTATACTCCACTTGTTTATATTCTTTGTAAAATTTGTTTGGTAAACATCTGACTTGAGGAAAGAAAAACTAAACTATCTAGCACGGTGAGAAAGAAAATCGTCAAGTTTCAGTAACGCCAGCCAGGTCTTTATTTTTCTTCTCAAATGTTATTACTTAGCTGTGTATCCAGGTTGCAGAGATTCCAAAGAAGCTACCAACCAACAATTTTAAAGCCTTGTTCCAATAATCAATGAAATAATTTTAGACATTTTTGAATTATGCTAGGGAGAAGAAACAGAGAGAGCACATTTAAATAGATAAAGCCATTTTGAGCCAGAGCTATAGGGATATTTGCCTAAGAAGCTGCCAAAGTTTTCTTTTGATGACAATTTATGATTGCCATTGTCACCTCTATTAACTTTTTATTTTCTTCTGAAAAATAGAAGAAAATAAAACATTTTATTCAAGCAGACATCTTGGCTCATTTAAATAACAGTAATGTGGTGATGTTTTTGTTAGAATGTATCCTTAATAAAAATTATGGATAGCTATCAATGAATAAAGTATTCTTGATGTTAGTAATAAAATTTTAATGTTTTAATGTCAAAAAGAATTATATTTTCAAATCTTCTATTGCTAATAATGCAGCTATAATTCTATGGTGGATCCAAACCATCTCTCTTGGAAATACTTTTTTAAAGTAATTATGCCAAATGTGGAAACTATACAAAACAATTTGTCATATGTTCTACATTGAGCCAAATCCCTACAGTTCTCAAGCAATTCTCCAGTGTGTTGATTTGATTTTTTTTTAAATAGTTGATTCAGGAAATGGTAGGGGGAAAAATAGTTAAGCTAGTTGTTCAGACAAAACCAGTAATTATGTGTCTAAATTATTTTGCCTACTAATTCATTTGCTCTGACATCACACAGACCTAGTCTTATTCATCCATGGTAGCTGGTACAAGACCACAAAGGCATTACACAGTGAGTTACTGAACAAGTTACATTGGGCAAATATGATAAAATCAGGATTCTAGGGGCAGGACCTATGAGATAGTATCTTGGAGCAAGTGATGAAATCTTTACAGCAGCATTAAAGTAACAGGAAGATATTGGGGAGGAAACTGAAATTGGCAGCCACCTGCATGGTCTTCTGGGGCCACCCTTGAAAGTTCTTGCCCTCGCCGTGAGACAAGACCAAAGTTATTAGTAGGCTCCCTGGGGTAATTCAGGCTTGCAGATGACTCTGCTTCCACTTGGAAATAGTTTGACAGTACGTAAGTGAAAAATAGTTGAAGAATGTTATTTTAGAATTTCATTTTTAAAAATTTCAGGACATTTAAACACACGGGTTTTGATTTTTTCTTTTTCGTTGAGATTTCATGGAGTTGATGGAGATAAAAAGATCAGCCTGGCAGCTTGCTGGCATGGAACTCGAGTGTTTAGGGTTTGTTTTGCCTTTTTGCAAGATTGGTCCACAAGAACTTTAAAAGGAGAAAAAGACGATGCAAATTAAATACGTTAGAAACGTATGTCCCATCTGTTTTTATTTCATTTTTAGAATAAGGTTTTCATACCTTCCTTTATTTTTATATTCTATGATGCCACACTATAATGTTGGCCACCTCAGAGACAAACTAAATTAGCTATCCTGACCATATGGAAAGGAAAAGCTTTACCAGCTAAGGAAGCAAATTTAACTCAGGCAAAAAGGCCTATGTGTTTAAAAAAAAAAAGAAATGTTGCTAAGTACATAGAAGGAGAATGTAACCCACCTGCATAAGTAAAATTTGAAAAAGAGTTTGGGAATTCCAAAATAGCTCCCTCTGTTCCTGGCGTCATTCAGGAATCACCCGTACTTGAAGCCTACTTCTGTTGCGGGCTATCCTCTGGATTTATTAGTAAGTAAGCTCATAATCAAGGACAGCGAGTCCCCTTGAAAGTTCCTCTACTCCTTCCCTCTGTCTCCAAGTGGAATTAAACTGAGCCTGTCCAGATATACCTCATCCGGTTATGAAAAAAAGCTTCAATACACATCAGAGAGGGAAACTCTTCCCCTGATGTCTGTTCTTTGGGAAATTGAATAAGATATGCCTTTATAGAAAAAGAGATTTTATTTCATCCTACAAATGCCAATAGCGTGGATCATTTGATAGAAGCCCTAGGCTACTGTTTTATTTTACCTGGAGAGGAACCTCTCATAAATTCACCATGTAAAATTGATGGCTGCTTCAGAAATCTCCCAATCTTAGGTTTTCATACAAACCACAGTGAGGGAGCAGGGCTCTCGGAGGTCAAGCATGTGTTTTTTCCAACCACACAGAGTGGAGTAGTGTCTTCCTGATCGAGGACCACTTCAGATTGACATGTGGAGTTATTCACAATGATTGAGAACATCAGGTTTTATGCACAACCTGTGAAAGCAGATAAATAGATTGGTAGAGCGGCTTCGGCTAAAAGAGAGTCAACTGGGGTGTTTGCCATCACCTGACTGTAACTCTCAGCATGGCAAAGCGAGGGCCACTCAGCTTTTAGACTGAAGTTAAAATTCACTTTATTCCATCCAAATACTATCTAAACTTATAAGTGAAGGCATATGTTTTAAGAGTTTTTCTATAGACATTGGAATGGTTTTCTTTCTGGAGACTCCTACCAACAAGCATTTCACCAAATGCACACAGATTACTAAAATTACCTGAATGTATTCAAGATGTGTCTCGATATTTTTTTCTGTACTAAAAGAGGTGGAATTACAGTAATAGTTCCCTTTCTTAAGTCATGGGACACTCAGTGTAACCATTATCTAACTTGCAAGATACCTTTCCAACTTTCAGACACCAACTTAGTAGAGTAGCTTTGAAGTGCCTATAGTTCTCCCCCACCTAAGCCATCAATTTATACCAGATGAGACGGACTAATCAAGCAAAGTAATGCTGGTTTATAAAATGTGAAGTCTTTAGGCACATATTGATCTAGCTTTTTTAAGTTTCCCAATTAATACTTGTATTAATATTAAGATACCAGAGGAGACCAATCTCTCTATAATCACCAGACAAAGGGCCATCTCAGGCCTGGCAGCTGACTTTGACAGTGGAACACAGTGCTAATGCTCTAACTACATAAATAAATACTTCCTTCCGATCGTTTCTTGGGACTTCTTAATGTTCATATTCAACTCTAATCATTGTCATGTTCTAGTTTATGGCCAAGCATAAAATATAAATGGTTTCCTTAAAACATGCATGATGTGATTCATGTTCTCAATGAGAGGAAATGCAGATAAATTCCACTTGAGGTGTATTGCAACCTGAAACACTCAGCCACCAAAACAGGGTTTATAGATCATCTGAATATTGTCAGGTGGAGTATTATTGAGTGGAACAAAAAATGACCATGGGGTTTTCCAAGGAGGAGGATTGTTAAAAGTCTAAAATGCATATGTGTATTCATTCTGATAGAGTAAAACAAGCTATATATAAAAAATTGTGTGTGTGGTTTTTTAACTTAGAGCTTGTTTGCAGTTAAAGAGTGAATGTTTTGCAAAGCCTATTGAAAGATAAAAGGAGAAATCACAACTTATATTGGATTAAAAAGAGAAAAAAATGCCTACTGAACGCCCATGCTCAAGAAGTTCTCTTATAAATAAATAGTAGGACTTTTCTTCTGGTAACATTGAAAATAAAATACATGGAAGGAATAGACTGGGCTTGGTCCTCTGTGATATTTTTCCATGTGTCCAAAATGTCTATTAGAGAAAAAAATCTGGAAAAATTTCTTGTACAAGCGTTCACCCTTGTTCAAAATGGCCAAGCCAATGTATAACTTTCTGTAAAGGGTGTTTATTTCAGAGCATCAGAGTAAGTCCAAAACCTCACTAAATGTTGCCATGTAATATAATATTTAATTGGAAATATGTACAAAAGATTAATCACTAGGAAAAAACAAGATAAAAAGGGGGTAACAGGAATTAAACATTTTTGTAATAGTGGAATTTCATCATTTTAACTAAGGGAAATTTGGAACATCAATGACTGTTGAATGAATGAAATTTTTACCTAAATGTTCTTAATACCTACTAAGAGGTAGCAACAGTTTTGAACAATTAAACAGAATGT
Source organism: Miniopterus natalensis (assembly GCF_054644295.1). Lineage (NCBI taxonomy): Eukaryota > Metazoa > Chordata > Mammalia > Chiroptera > Miniopteridae > Miniopterus > Miniopterus natalensis. Next base: position 62,114,754 of record NC_142088.1, on the reverse strand, counting down.
AAGAATCTCAATTCAGGAATCCCCTTCATATTTGTCTCTAGGTTTTATCTTTGATGAGTGAATATTTAAAACGAATAATGATTGGATGGCAATAGCCTTGACAATGCAGATACCAACACTGAGTCATCACTGTAGGCCAGGTTCTGTCTTGTGCTCTTTGCATTTTTTAATCCACAGAATTTATGAAATAAAGTGACATTGTATTATTACTGACATTTCACAGGTGAAAAAACTGGCACACACAACTTGCATAAGCTCAAATAGTTAGCAAACTACTAATTACCAGGGTGAACCACGCACTGAGTAAGCCGTGGAGGTAAAAAAAAGAATAGAAGGCCGTATTTCCTTCCAAAACGGGAAAAGAAAAAGCAACCTGATTAGTCTTTATTGTAAAAAGTGGGGAGGAAAGTTGCATTCTTAACTGCCCCTCCACTCTCTTACCTCATTCTTACCATGGGTGTGGAACACACACACGCACACGCACACGCACACACACACATAGATATCCAGAAGATTTCTTAAACAGGCTCACTTAAAGGCTGCAAAGCTTAGCTCACACTTTCCCTATTGTTTCTCAAATGTTCTAACTGATATTAACACCGTGCTAAAGGCTCACAACTGATATTCCACTTTCTGGAATGCCTGTACTATTTTGTGCCTAACAGTTGAGAAGAGGGTTTATGAAGAAATCTTTTCATTATTTTCTAAAACTATCTACATCATTTTTATGTATAGAAATACATAATTTAATTCAACATTATAGGAACTGATGACATAAGAATGCTCAAAGAAAGAAAACTATTGTTTATATGAAAACCAAAGGTGACTACTTTGGAAAGACTTGACAAACAAGTTGCTAAAAGAAATTGTTCCAAATCAGGTATGTAAAAGTTTAACAAAAGTCTTAAAAATTCAGAATTATTCTGCACTTAGATTACTTTGCATGTATCACCAAATTTGTGCTCTATTTCAAAGAAAAAAAAATAGAAATTGTACAGATATTACAGATAAGTTTATGGAAGACAGAGAGCATGACATCCCAAACTTTGACCCTCATAGAGAGAAAAGCTTTGCTTCTATACAAAATATGTTACCTATTTTAAATTTTATTAATAGGCTTAGATAGGTATTATGTCTGTATAATTTTATAATAATTCCTCACTTAACCTTTAAAATTACTCACTAAGTATTGGTTTAAATTGCTTCAGATAAAATATTTATATGATGATTAGATCTACATTCTATACTTTGTTAATTCGTAATTTAATTTTATGTTCAATGCAGAGTAAAAAAAAATTAGATTTTTTTACAAAGGCCTGTACCATTTGAAGTTTTTTAAAGGTTTAATTTGGTTATGTTATAATGAAATAAAGACATCAGTATGAATACTTTTAAACTTCTAATTCATTTTATGAGATGTCAAATGGAGAATTTACTTTTTACATTTGGTAAACTAGTAGTTTAGAGGCTTCAGGCTAGGTAGCCCTTTCAAAGTATTTAAGTAGACTGAGAAATTTTTCCATATGCCTCATTAATTTCAATTTTTAAATGGAACATCTTGAAATTTGTATTTTCCTGCCTTTTTTTTTTTTTTTTTTTTTTTTTACTAAAGCATGACTTGTTTTTACAAATTATATTCAGTATATGTTTTTGAAACACGAAAATGGCATGATTCTGTATCTGGTGCATTCACTAATAAACCCAGGTCTGCAGCAGATGGGCAGGTGAAAAAGTGATTATGAAGTGTGTGGAGATGGTTCCATCTCTATAATACACGCCTCTCCAGGTTACGTGGGCGTCTGTTATGTTCATGAATCCACTTTACAGTTATCCTCGGAGCTACTTAAAGAGGCAATCTTATAGCACAAAAGGTCTCTAGAAGAGGAAAAGTTTTCTTCTTTAACACAATCACAATAAATGGTCTTCCTTGTTTCATAACAACCGAATAAATAGAAAGATGTCAGCATTTTCCCCTGGCAGGTTTAGATGTTTGACGCTGAAACACTGGATTGTACACACAGAGCAAGACCAAAGTGAGTTTGCGATTTTGTAGGAAGATGTGAATTGAGTTACAGGCTATACCTTGCTGCATCATTCTGTTGGGAATAACACGTGGGGCAAACAAATCCAAACCCCATCCAGGTGGCTGAATTCCCCACATATTCATCTGGGCTGAAGCTTTCAAATGTCAGGTGCCTGGAGAGCTCATTTAATGGAAGGGTTATCTCTGCCAACCAGCCAGTAGTTGACATTTTTTTTCTCCAAAAGTTGTGAAATATTATTTATGTATGTAGAAGGCAGGGGCTTCCTGCCGGTGTTGTTTACTGTGGGTTTGGGCAAGTTTCTGCCTTTCCAGAAAGCAAGTTTTCCATAAAAGCAACTTTGTCACAGCCTCGCTCCTTTTGTTTGGTACCCCAGGCAAAGAGCTTTTCATGGCATTGAAATGGTTTTCATTTAAAAACAGGGAGCTCAGATGAACCAGTTCTTTATTGAAAATACAAAAAAAAAAAGAGGCAGTAAGGTATCCTTGGTTAACTTTTTAGTTATTTAAAAGTAGCTTGTTGAAGATTGAATATTTCTATGTTTCACTAGAGCCTTTAAATATAAAAGAGATATGAGACTATATCTGACACCATCAGGCATATTATATTAAAATTTATGAACAACTTCATCAAAAACCACTTTCCCTCTCCTGCATAGAGACAGATTTGTTCTGACATAAACGTTACATGGCTGGTTGCAGCCCCAGATTAATGCGAAGACCCTGGCGATTCCTTTTAGACGTTATTTTATGAAATAATACCTGTCAGCTGCTGCCTGATCCTAGAAAAGGGGGCAGGTTTTCCAGGTCATCCTGCCATCTGTCAGCTAAAGCTCATCTGTCCCTCCGTATTACCACCTGATCTGTGCTAACAGGCCTCACAGGGAGGCCCGCTTCATTGGCCCAGTGGGAACCCGGGAGAGAGCCTGTGCGAGGACATCACCTGTGATGCTGAGATTTAATTATCGCCGAAGTGATGAAGATGTGCAGGCAGACTGAAATGCTTTTGAATAAATTCATGGAGCAGGAGATGCTGGGCCCTCTGCCTCCCCCTCCTCTCCTGTCCTCCCTCTTCACCCCCAGCCCTCAGCCTCGTATGCTCACTAGTTTTAACAAAAGCCTTCGGATTCACCCCTGGATATTTGCATGCACGCTCTTGAAAAGCACACGCACTCCACTCACACACAGCACACAGGCGCACACGCGCAAGCACACGACATATGTCCACTAAGGTACCATCCACCTGGAGTAAGGGAACAAACCACGAGGTTGAGAGAAAATTGGCCTCAGCTTTTTACAGCAAACCTGATTATTTTCTGCCAAAGTTCCTTGTTATCAAATTTTAAAGCCTTATTGATTGTTGCTGGCTTGAAAATCAGATTTCATTGTGGGGCCAGCTTTTTAGCTGGGGTTTTGCTCAGTCTGTGGTAACACCGGCGCAGAGTTACCTGGGGTCTCCTGCGAAGAGTTAATGCCAGGCCGCCGCAGAGGTGAAGTGTGGCAGACGGGGAAAGGTAAAGAAGGGCATAGAAAGCCCCCGGGAGCCTGGGGCGAGCGGGCTCCCTCGTGCTCGCTGAATCAATACCCTGCACAAAAGTTATTACAGGCCCAGGCCTCTTTGCCTTCAAAGCTGCTTAGGCAGTATGTGGCATTCGTTCCCTCCTGTAGAAAAATGCAGTTGATAATCACCTGGCTGAGGGAAGGCTTTAGGGGCTGGAACAGCAGATTTCCTCACAGATTACAGAATAAAACCTGGTTTCTTGGGCTAAATCAGGATAATTAACTGTAGTGAAATATGTTACCCTCGTGGGTTCGTGCCCATGTGATACCTTTGTTAGACGCCACCACAGAGAATCACTTATGCCATTATTAGGAGAGATCTGATTTCTACCCTGTTCTGAAACATGCTATGCTGCACAATACAAGTTTCTATTTTCTTGGTTTTGAGAGGCCTGCTCCCTCAGTCTGGAGGCCAATTATTAAGCAAGCACTTAACTCAATTGATTTCTAATTATAAAGTTACAAAAGGAAATGATACGCTACAACTAGTCCCCTCTCTTGCCACCCTGTGAGCTCAGTCGTGTGGTCCTGAACCACCCTCGACCACAGGGCTGTCAGAGGTGACAGGGTTTCCCTCCCACCCTCACTCTCAGAGCAGGACACCCCTTCCCCCGAGACAGAAGGCTTGGAACAGTTGAAGAAGACCCAAGGGTTTTTCCAGCACAACAGTAAACTGAAATTGTATATTTTCTTTTCTTTTTTTTAAGGGAAATCATGAGCAAACATTGCCTTAATTCACATTTCAGAAATAATTACTACAGATTCAAGACATTTATCATGTTGTCATTGGGACCTGGGAAAGGTTATTCTTGTGGTACTTCAGGTCAAAAACAAGAACGTGTTATTAGAAGCTAACACACAGGCATCCAAGAGATCCCTGGGGGGAAAATAGAGGTCCATTGGCTTCGAAAAAAGGTTACAGGAATGAATTAGGTAACAGAGGCCCACAGAAACTTATCAGGCTTTGAGTGGTAAATTACCAAAGGAACTCCTATCCATTACATTATGTAGCTCTTTTGAGAACATGTGGGGAATTACTACTTTTATTTCTAGGATGGTATAAATTTTTAGGAAGCTGCCATTTTCCAATAATTCCAAAGAAAATTTAAATGTAAGTAAATATAGAATATAAATATAAAATTTTTAAACAGAAATATTATCCTGCCAAGTCTGCCAATTGGTCCAAATCTTCAAACTTTTTTTTTTTTTTATTTTCCAATATATGTACTGAAGTAATAATTTCTGAAAGAATTATTATATATTGTATATTTTGTCAATCACTGTATTACTGATAGATTTAAAATATACATTCTATTGAATGTCATATCTGGCCTATATTATGTGAACATGCATTTAGAAATGCAAGTATAAGTAATGAGTATATTCCCACAATACTTACCCTTTAGCTCACAATAACACTTACTCATATACTCTACTTATAGAAGACAAATGAGATTTATTTTGGATAGTTTTAGATTAGTTTGGATGTGTCAGCAGCTTGAGGTAATGCTATGAAATCAGCAAATGAGGTAGAGATGGATGAGATTTTAAAGAAACATAAATAGAAAACTAATGAGCATGCTGAGAGTTTTTTGTTGTTTTGGCTTTTGGGGGTTATAGGAACAATTCTGAACAGCGTATAGGACTCCTTGATATGATTTTGACCTCTGGGTGACCGGTCCAGTTTTCAACAAAAGTCATTATCATTTGAGAATTTGTTCAGTAATCAGTGAGAAAATGTCATATTCTTAAGTTAACTCATTATAGATGCATGTCCCAAGATAGAAATCTTGACAGATAAATGTTCTTAAAAGCTCATAGTCAGGCTTAAAAATATAGGGAATGTGTTACATTTATATAAGTACATATATAATTTATTTATATATATTTATATATAGTGTTAAATTATATATATAATGCATCATATATATCTATATATGTATGATGAATAAGAAAAAAGTGGATTTGTTCCAGACAGCTTTTGTCTTTTTTTTTTACAAAATGAATTATACCATTTATATATTTACTTCCAAAGAGATTATTCAATATATGTTTCATTCTAAATATATCTGTTCCTATTTTTAGTTTTGGGTTTGTGAAATTAATAAGAAAAGTTGGACCTAGACAGCCCAAAAAATCTGGACCACCACAGTTAGTCTACTCTTTGCTTTGCCTAGATTATAGGATTTAGAGTATTATAATCCAGGTACTGGCATTTTCAGCATTGCGCTGCATGCACCAAGACCTCGAATTTATATCACCGTTAGAGATTTACCCTCTAGGCAGGCATCATTATTAACATTACTAAGAAGAATGAAATCTATCCGTAATTTATCTTTTGAGAAATATCTCCAGAAATTTACAAGCAATCTTGTGTTAATACTCAATTGGTACTTAAGAAATGCAAAGTGAAATTTTGTGGAAATTAAGAGAGGTATCTTTCACAAGACTGTCCTCCCAGTTGGAGTGTAATGAAAACAGAAACACTACCAATTTCTGTTACCATAAACCCAGTCTGACTGTAGGAAGAGCAATCCACCACATACGCCCCTGGACCAAGTCACTTTGCAGGAGCCTTTGTCAGCATTGGCTTTCTGAAGTAGCAGAGGGTGAGGCCCTCCAGGGTCATGTCCAACCTACTTCTAAGGTTTGGGACATAGCAAAAATTAACAAATGTTTTTCTAAAAATGCCACCCTTTTCTATAACAAGGCTATTAATTGTTGATGCATATACACAGTGATCACTAAATAAGCACACAGCACACACTGCAACAACTTAATTAAAGCTTTCAAATGGGCTTACTTTCTCATCCAACGTGACACTTAACAACTTCCCTACAACTTTAAGCTACAACTTCATTATTACTCTGTGTAACTAATAGACTCTTAGAGATGAAAGTATCCATAAATATACTAGTCTGTGAAATGTGGACATGTCCAAGGTGACTCAAGAGCTAGTTACAGCCAAGACTAGAACACAGATGACTCTCTTCCTTGTTGGCAAGTTTGAAGAAAAAAATTAAGACTGTGAAATACAAAGACTACACTGTAATTGTGGGCACATGAAAGAGTAAAGAAGACCATGGCCAGAATACCTGCTCATGGCGCAAGCGTGGTTCTCAAGGGACCCCAACTAAATATTTTAATTGCCTTACGCACTCTGGGAGTCACCAACTTCAGATGGACTTTTAATCATGATAATGATAAAGAGAAAGTCAATCTCCCATATCCTCAAAGGTAATCTTTAATGACAAGCACTGTCTTCTACCTACCGAAAAAAGTAGAAATGAAAACATAAAAGATTTCCAGATAATAACAGCCATATTTCATAAGTAGGGATCTTTTCTTATTCTATTTAAGGGATTTAACTTTGCAAAGAATCATTCAATAAACTTCAGTGTTAATTTTGTTTCATGTTTTTAAGTGGTGGTTATTATATCTACAGTTAAGAAGACTGGTAAAATCCCAGATCACGTGGTAAATGTATTTTCACAGAAAAATGAGGCAACTTATTGAAGTTATTTCTTGCTACACATTGTGACAAGGACATGATAAAAGATTCCAAGATCCCATCCCATATGATATCTTCAAGAAAAAAATAAGGCATGGAAGTGGTCAAAAATCACTATTCAGGGACACAGAGGGAAGAGAACAGGACTCAGGGAGGGTGTGAGAGCAAGAGAGAACAATTGCTATGGCTTACCTGAAAGAGACTGTCTATCTGGATCACTTACCACCATAGTTTAGTAACAAAACCAACTCGAATAATAGAAATCCAAAGCCCTTAGAGTATGTAACGTGAAGAATACGATCATGTTTAAAATGAATAGTTGTTGACATTAAACGAGCTTAAAATGTATTGGGTAGAAGTGATTACTGTACAAAAATATCAAAGAGGGGTTAAGTCAAAGTCTAGGGGTGTGTGTGTGGGGGGGGGAACCAATAAAAAGATGGTATTTTAGCTTGATTTTGAAGAGCTGTGTAAGCATGTACACGATTTTAAGTGAGGAATCACTTTGAGCTCCTCTTATATTTCAACACTGACCCAAAACTAAGTATTCCTTGGTGAACAAAACATAGTTCCTGCCCTCACGATATTTATGGTCTAAATTAAACGATATATTTTAAGTAAATAATTAAATATTCATACGTTTGCAGAGTGCTGTTCAGGAAAAGTACAAAGTACGATGGGAACACAAACATCAGTTATCTCCAGAAGGTCTCCTTCCTGTATAAAAAGCAAAAGACATACTTGGTGGTGTTGAAGACTCCCTGTAGCAGTATCAGTCTTGTGGGTCCAGGAAGCCTCTCCTAGGGAAGACGTCTTTAAATTAGGAACAGGAGAGTAAGTGGGCATACAAAGGTAATGAGAGAGCTAAGAGAATTATACCCACAAGGAGCAAAGACCCTGTGGTAGGGAGATCGTGACATATATGAGGAACCAAAAAGATCTGGGAAGAATGGAATGAAGAAGGAAGATTATGAGAAGGCATAAGGCATGAGGTAGACAGAAATCGGATAATGCGGGTCTCTGTCAGCTAGGCTGAACATGTTTTACTTTTTTATCTAAGAGCAATGAAATGCCACTGACGGTTTCAGCCAGCAGAGACGAGGTGAATTTGTCCTGGAATGCAAGGCACAGAGGATGAGGCTGGGGTGACAATGAGGACGGGTGCTAAGCAATACCTGAACCAGACACAGAAATTCCAGGGAGCATGAGTACTTCATTCATATTGTAAAAGTTGATACTGTAAAACTGTTGGTCTTATTACTTCACCATTGATGCTGTCAGCTTCCGAGTCAATGTCACGGTCCTAAAACCTCATCGTAAATCAAAGATGCTTCACTAGAGGTCTCATCAAAAAGGAGGTGAAATAATGCATGTTTATGTTTTGCTTTGCTGAGTCTGTTTTACTCAGCTATTTTTGAGGGCGACGCAAAGAAACCAAACATTTATATTATCATTGCTGATGTACTGCAGTCAAATTCTGCCAGTTTAATAGATCAAAAAAAGTATCAGAAATATCACCCCAAGTTCAGAAACCAAATCATAAGATCTTCTCTGGGCCATGACTACATTTTTCAGTAACATGCCAAGGAATGTGAACTGATGACCAGCTTGAATCAGGGACACAGCATCACCTGTTAAGGGTTTTCATTAGCAGCAAGTCCCCCACTCAAGTGGTCCCTAGTGCCTAGACTAACATATAATTTAGTGATGCTATGATAGACCATGTAAAGGGTCTGTGCCAGTTAAAAGGAGCCTATTGTTTTCACAGTAAGTTTCATGTAGATTCTAAAGAAAAAATGATTTATTTTTTTAAGCGTCTCCAGCTCCCTGAATGATTTTATGACTTTTTGCCAAGGAAAAAACTACGCCACACCCCTGTATCGGGATATTTGTTGCTCTGCTAGACGTGTATCAAAGCCCAAATGGTTATGGCATGTTTAGTCCAGGAAAATGAAGCACCCCAATGCCCAGTATCCCAGGAGCATCCTGACCTGTCCTAACAATTGTGATTATAGTTGTTTCTCTTGTGAATATATAGCTCTTTGAAGTCTGAAAAGAATTTTTATATGTACTATCTAATGATTCCTCACATTTACCAATAGCAGATAGTACAATGAGATTTAGTAAGACGGTAAGGCTTCATGACACACCCAAGTTAGAGATGAAGGAGATGGGGAAATTACTGAAATGTCCTTGACATTTCCTTGAAGATAGAGTTCTTGTCCTCTAAGTTATTTCTAACTTTCCAGAGTTTCAATGAGTAAAAGGCTGACAGACTACTTTTTTTTTTCCAGCTCAGGTACAACTGATAGATGAAGGAAGGTAGATGCAGAGTCTTGGCCAGAGAGTATGGCTAAGGATTGGGTGACATAAAACCATAAAAATAGTGTGGACAGTTATTCCATCTCAGCGAATGAAGTAGATGTGAGTAATAATGATAAATAATGATGGTAAAGATAAATATGAACAATAATAATAAATAAGGATGATACATATATTTTTTCAACTTAGTTTCATATGATGACTGTGTGAACAGTGCCTGGGATTCTGGTTGTTTTTTCCTACGTGGAACATTTTAAAAATAATTGTTTCATTGTTTAATGAAAATTGCTAAGTTGTATACATCCTCAACAGAACATAAAGTTGATACATTAGCAATACTTCTATGAAAGTAACTAATATCATAAATATATAAGGGTCTTATAGCTTTAATGATTATTGGCTAAAAATAAAGAAAAAAACACAATATGACCCTAGAACTTTTCACTTGTAGCTTCTTCATCTTTGATTATTTTTTTTCATGGAAAGTAAATTGTAACAAATTGAGGATGCTACAAAGTCTAGCAATTTAATCAAAACTGGGCTCTACACTGTGTTATACCTAGTATGGTACAGCATTGCGCTATAGTCATAAATTTCCACTAATTTGAAATTTACCTAACATGTAGTTCTGTCTCAAAATGTTCATCTTTATTTGGAGTATTTAGATTATTTCTCTGCAATTATTTGTAAGGTATATGGAAAAATCCAAACCTTTAATGAAATGATTATAAATATTCTAAAGAAAACAGAGTAATAAATTATTTTTCTGAGTAGCTAGATAAAAGCTGAAAACTGAGTTGTAGACCATCATCGTTAACTTCTTTCTGCCTTGAAGCGTCTGCTTTCTGCCTTCAGTGGTGATGTCTTACACAATCTGCCTTTAAAAACTTCTTTAAAAGCATGAGTCATCTTTATTTTGCAGATGTAAGAGCAAGAATCAGACTTCATAATCTTTACCACCAGCAGTTAGGTTCCACTGTGGACTCAAGAGATGCTTGTTAGGGTTGATACTGTTTTGTGATTTATACTAAGTTAATGTACCCCTTGGTTATGAGTTAAATGTCATTCACCAAAAAACTCTAAGGGAATTAGACCTTCCTGGGATATTATTATCTCTGCCATTGCTAAACTAAGCAGCCTAGCTGGGGTTTGGGAAGCTTTCAGTGCTGAGCTTTTGCAGTTGCCGCTAACTGGGCTTGTCATAAACACATCCAACCTGTATCTCCATCTGCGGCATTGTTGATTTCCTCCAGAAAACACTGAGGCACACTCAGTTCAGAGGCACAGATGACTGGGTTAAGAGCTTCCTCCAAGCATAATGCTATATGTGATTGAATGTAAACGACCAATTCTGATCGCCCACACAGTGGAATGGAAATAAGAGTTGCCGAATGATCCTGAATTTTCTGGTCCATAAACAAACAGAGAATAGCAAACCTAATATAATGAGTTTTATGTGCAGTTTGGCCATGACACTAACTTTTTTCTCCTTGCAATGTTTAATGAGAAGCATCCCTCTCACTGCATTTTCATTTTAGGTATAAACTTCTCTGTCTCTGATAATCAATTGCTTATAATAAATGGAAAAATCCTTAAATTTTTTGTAATGGTTTCTGGCTTCTAATTACACAGGATTTTTGACCTGGCTAGACTGATAATGTTAACACAGCTTCAATACTAAACAAGTCTGAACATGTGTGTGCTTGACTTTTATTAAACTCCTACTGAAGAAACAGATTAATTGGAGGCTGATTCACTGGTGAACAGGCGTTAAAGACAGAAGGACCTTCTCACATTTTGTTCTGTTATCCAGGCTTATGCCATCTCAGGTTGGCAAGGAGATCCCAACTGTAATGTTTTGAAATATAACTGAAAGAAATTGTAGAATAACAGGTGCAAAAAAAAAAATCAAACCACTTATAAAATGTTGATCTGATTCCTTTCTTTTTCTCATGCCAAATGGCCACCTGACACTTTATGGACTCAGGTACAGCCCAGATAGCATTTCACATAATAATATTATGTGGAGGCCGACTAGGGGGGCTTGCAGCTGTCGAAATGATTCCTAATACCATTATTACTTTTTTCTTCCTTTTACAAAATTTTTTGGGAAGAACTTGGGTACAAGCTGTGAGGAAATCATTTCAGATAGTCTCAAAGAACATTGAAATGAAAGAAAATGCCCAACTTGGCAGCCTTGCTTGTATCTAAAAACGCTGGAATTGTATCCCCTGGTGTTTTTTGCTGTTGAATGGCTTATATCTTGTAAGGTATGCAAGGAGATACACACACACACACACACAGAAATAAGCAAGGATATATATATATATATATATATATATGTATATATATATATATATACACACACACACACACATATATATATATAAATTATATACATATACAAATAAACAAGGATATATATACAACAAGGAACTAAGTTGCTGTTGAGTTGGAGCAGGTCCTTGAATGTATTTGTGAAATATATTATAGTTTATAGGGCTTTCCCATGTATTATCTTATGCATAATATCTCTGTGAAACAGGTGTCACCAGATTTTTACAACTGGAAAAATTGCCTCTTTAAAAAGTTCAGAGACTTTCTAAAGTAACTCACAGAGTACGGTGGGCACCCAGGACTCCAACCCAGACCATTTGACTTCAGGTCTGTCCAGGGCAGGAGCCTGATGGAGAGATGGTCCTGAAGTCTCCTTCCAGTTTCACAATGTGATTTTGAGATTTGACTTTAAACCCCTAGAATGATAGAAAGAAACAACAGAAGAGTCAGCAAATATCTGTTGCAACTTGACTCTAGGCAAGTGTGACCTGTTCACTCTCAAGGTCGCCAGTGGCAAACGCTCAGGTCTGATTTGTACCCCTCGGAGGTTCTGGCAGCTGCCCTCTTCTTCACAAAGCTCCATTAGTGCCATTGCTTTCCTTTCTGTAAGTACTTCTGTGCAAGCTGTTAGCATCAATGTTGAAATGAGTGTAAGGATTTCGTGCTACATATTTAAAGTCCCAAATGTTGGAAATTCAACATTAGCATGGAAATTTGGACAGGTTCCATTTTCATCACCTTAAACTCCTCAAGGAGTTTAAGGCATAGAAAAAGGAAAGAAAATAGTCAATTGGTTGAAAGTAGAGTATGGGAAATTAAGGTAGCGGCCTTCCAGGGGGAATTTGCACCTCACACTATACTATTTGAAATAGGATGGAATCCATTTACCTTAGAGAGGCAGAAAGGAATGATTAGTTATTTACTTGTTTGCTCATCTAGACCCTGTATCTTTCCATCAAAGTTTTGAGACATATGTAACATTACTTTAAAATTTTCATTTAAATGTCCTGAGAATATTACCTATCACGTAAAAATATTCAAGCGTCATGCACATCAATATATCAATTCACTTCAAACTAAGACACACATTCATACAGTTGAAATGAACCCACGATAGATACAAGAATAATAAAACACCAACTGAAGCACTTATTTTCAATGAATACATTCAAAAACATTATTATTGACTCTACTTTCTGTCTATTTTTAATTGGATGGACTGGTTGTTCAGCTCTTTCCACTTAGGTTCTATCCTGGATAACAAATAGTTACCATGAAATACAACAGAATTAGGGATATTTTCTAGTCTTCATTACTAGTGGAAGAGTTTGGTAGACTTTTCTATGTGTGCTCTGCAACAGCTGATTGGAGACTTTCTGACTTTTATACTAAATTTCAATTCCAATATAGGATGAAAGTCCAAGAACTGAGTGAACTTTTTCATATCTCAACATTCCAAACCTGGTAAAACCGTTCCGCTTGCTAAATGATGTTATAAATATCGAGATTAGTTTCTTCTAAAATTACCGGTGCCAGGTGCATTCCATTTCTCATGTCATATAATATTCTGTTACCAGTGTTCACAGTGTAAAAGAAGGCTTAAAAAATGAGTAGACAAAAAAAGAAAAGAAAAGATAAAGGCATTTAAATGTGACAACTGCATATACATAGTCTACATGGGAGATGCTGAAGAGTAGGATTGTTTTGTTTTGTTTTTTAGTCTTGTCTTCGTTTTGCTTAAGTGGAGAAGGGCGGATGGGGGCAGGAATGTGTAGCTCTGACTTAGCTATTGTTTCCATCATAAATAGATACAAAAGTTTAAATACATAAATCACTTGCAAACCCACTGTTATTGTATTTTGTTACTTGCACTTCCCATGCATAAAATCTTAGCACTCAAGATGTCCCCATAAAATCCTTCACTAAACCTTTGTTTTAAAGTATTTGAAAGGACATCATTCCATGTGGGAATATTACATACAGCCACTGATTCAACAGTAACTGAGAACTTATGTACAAAACATTCTTTACATATTGACAAATATTTCTAAAAAATGAATTGGTATTTTTTGTTGTTGAGTGTCTCATGAATGACCTTTACCTCTGTAGACATATGCAGTTTTCAGTTTTTTGGGTGAGACTTTCAAAATATTTTTTTAGAGTGTTCAATGTTAGCAGTGACATTTTTACAGTGATTCCAGAGCCTTGTAGTTTAGAATATTCTATTTGCTTTATTTCTAATTACTTATACCACCCTCGTTTTAAAGACTGGGCAGATGTAATTGACAGTGATGATATACAATATGTATGAAATGAGCTTTTCTCTCTCAGTGGTGTGTATCATGAAAGACTCCATTGCAATATTTACAGTTAAACTAAACTTTTTAGAAGGAGCAAAATTGCATTTGTTTTGCAGATTTTCTCATCATTAAATGTGAAACATTTCACATTTGTCTTTTTGAGTAATTGGCTTTTTAAAATGATAAGGTGCTCTGAACACTTGTTATGTGGATAGGTCTGACGTTGTATCCCAGAAATCCATATGCCATACAGACAGAACAGAAGAAAGATATTCACAAGCATGTCACAGATTGGACTAAAGCAAGCCAAAAACCCAAGTGCCATGGCATTAACAATAGCACCAGATTTACTGTCACGATCACAATCTGTGCTGCATCACAGACAGAAGGAGAACTTTTGATAGGTAACACCTCAGTGTTTTTTTAATCTTTTTGGCAAATTATCATTTATCATTATATTTTTGCCTGCCATATAATATTATTACAATGATAAAAAAAATACAAGATAAGTTTAAGAGGCCCCAACAAAAGGACTGACTTATTATTAGCCAGGCCATGTAAGATTTGGGAGAGGGAGAGAGGCAGATACTCTGTTGTTTCATTACAGATGAAGCTGAAGTTGGAAAAATAGAAAACAGCTAAGGTACTTGTGAGGAGTTTAGCTTCTTTGCATTCACAGAAGGAAATGGCTTATTAATGAGAGGGAAAAACAAAAGAATTACCCCAATTGAGAACTTGAAAACCCTGATGTTTCCAAAATATGTGGTTCCCAGGGTAAAAACTCAGAGCTAATTTTATTTTCCAAATTAGGAGGAAGGGTGGGTGGGGATATTTTGAGGTGTGAGATTGTGAGATTGTCTGATCCTTTCTGAACTGTGTGCATTTCCCTATGATGCAGATATGAGCAGACCACAATTCACAGGATGCCCCAAAAGGAACTAAAAAAAAAAAAAATTATAAAATCACAGCTTGTGACACAACCTCATGTTGGGCTGATTCAAGGAAAAACTAGAAACACTGCACAGAGCTTGCTGGCATCAAATACAAAAACATCAGTAGATTGTTTTTCTTAATTGAATGCCACTTTGGGACCTGACTGAAAAGAATGTTTCTACCTATCTTTTGTCTGTCTACCTGGCTAGGAGACATTTCTGGAGAACATCCTCAATGGGTATTGTTTTCTTATAAAAGAATGTATTCTCAAGTTATCCAGCTTTGTTAACATAATTAAAAATACTAAAGCTGGCCTGGCTGGTGTTGCTCAGTGGTTGATCGTGGACCCATGCACCAGAAGGTCAACGGTTTGATTCCCAGTCAGGTTGGGGGCTCAGTCCCCAGTAGGGAGTGTGCAGGAGGCAGCCAATTGATGATCCTCTCTCACTGATGTTTCTATCTCTCTCCCTCTCCCTTCCTCTCTCTCTAAAAAATCAATTAAAAATACTAAAGCTGGTTTCTCAAAAGTTAGAAAAGGAGTCGTAAGAAGATTAATTAGCAGGATGCTAAGCTATTCAAATACAGGCATGTGGAAACAAAAGAATATCAATCCATCAATTAACTGGAAATCCAGTTGGCTGAAATGAAGACTTTCTGATAACAGAAGTAAATATGGCATATTCTAGAGAAAGCCAATAGGTTTCTATCCTTTTTGAACCATGTTTTTCACAAAAACTGTGATAACTTGCTTTGTATCCCTTTGCCTTGAAACCAATGTGTGTGTGGTTTCTAGTCCTGTATCAGTTTGGAGACCTAGACACTATTTTTCCTCAACATTCCACTGGCCAATGTCAGTCTTTCCTACAGGCTCCAGGATTATTTACTGCTGACCACTTCCAATTCATGTGCCTCACTTTCATAGCGCTTATGTTTCTCCTAATTTTAAATATATTTCTCCTAATTTTAAAACTCTGTCAACTCAGCTTTAGCTTATTAACCATTACCACAGAGATAGGCCAAGTATTGTGAGGGCTAACAAAGAAACATATAATAGTTACTGCTTTAAATATATATGCATTGTTTCTAGGGAGCAAACAAGAAATAAGAAAGAAACCACCCAAGATAAATGATAACAAATTGCTTACATTGTTTTGTGAAAATTGGCCATACATAATAATAGCAAAGTTATTCTCAGAAATGGAAGAAATGTTTGAGTAAGGTACCAAAACAGACCAGAGAAAGAAAACTGGAGGGAGGGAGGGAAGGAGTGGGGGGGAGGGAGAGAGAGGGAGAGACAGACTTCAAATACAATTTTATATATTTTATAAAACAAAGTGTTCTATATAATCACTCATTTTCTTTTATTGTTGCATTTCTACTGTGAATATATAAAGTCAATATAAACAAGACTCATACTTTCACCAGAGACATAAAACTCATTCAAGATCTCACATGGGAGCAGCACAGTGAGGATGATGAGAGTGATACTAGGATGTGAAGGGTTTTGTTTGTTTTTCTAAAAAACCTATTACTTGAAGCTTTTTCAGGTGAGAAATATTGAAATGTTTCCAGTTTAAATAGAAAGTCCTTGAGATGTTGAATGTTTTAAGGTTTTGGAGTTGGTGAGAAACACGATGCCCCCATGATATTAAAGAGGCATTAAAAGGAAGGGGGAGGGGTCTAGAGGCAAACCTGGGCTTGAGCGGAGAGGGTGTGGGATACACTGACCATCTGAACAGCCAAGGAAGAAGGGAACATTATAAAGGATCATACATTGTGGACAAAGGAGATGGAGCCAATAAAAATGAAAGAGCCTGAAGTGAATTATGATGCCATTAGAACGGTAAAAATCTGGAAGGGAAAGCATTTTAAGGAAGAATTTTTATTGATGAAGTATAATTTGACAGAGATCCAGAAATAGGTATAGAATATGAATAAATCTGTTGACAGAAAAATAGGAGTATCAAATTATAGACTATACATTTTGATGGGTGTTACTTAAGTTACTCTAATAAAAAATGTGTATTATTTCAGGAACGTGTTCTACTCCTACAGCATGACCTACTTGTAATTTTTAAATAAATGTCTGATACTGAATATGTGGCTCCCATTAGATTTGTACTGGTTTATTAATTTTCCATTTAAGCTGTATTTGTTCAGCTTAAATAAGGTGTAAACTATGAAGTCTTTATTTATTTATTCATTAGTCATCAAAAACATATGACTTCCTACCATGTGGCCACAAGTTAGGGGATAGATTTTGGAAAGGTTCTAGAACAAAACAATCAAAATAAGAGCAGTGCCTTATTGGGCAACAATGTTAATCAAAATTGGTAAATTGAGTTTATGAAATATTAAAAAAATAATAATAATAAATAAATAAATAAGGGGACTCTAGGTTATATTCTTAAAATAAATAAAAATTATTACTTAGGTAATGGCAAGAACTTACGCTTCATGTTCTTATGTCTTAAGTTTTTACAAAATAGATTGAAGTTTATCAAAGCTTAACTGAGATGAAACTCATATTATCAAAATATACATATTCTACTTGAAAGCAATTTTTAGGTTAGATTTTTCTCTCTTTCCAATGACACCAAAGTATGAAGATAATTTCTCAGAAGTCAAGGTAAATTTAGAAAAACAGAAATATAACTAGTCAAATGACTTGAAATACAACAAATTCTTTCAAGGAATTGTAACCAATGTAATGTGTGATGGAAAAATAAATTTTAGGAAGTGCATTTAGAAAGTTTGATCACATAACATAGACTTCCCTATAATAAAACATAAATAAGTGACTATAAGAAAGTTGTGGTTGGTTTTTGTTTGTTTTCGCACTGTGGTCTTCAGCAAATTTTAGTTAGTATTTGTGTTTTTTATTTCTACCCTATGGAAATTAGTTATTTTTGCAATTATCCTTATAAATTTAATACTTGCTTTATTTACTTGATCATAATTGATTCCTCTTATGAACATGAGAAATATGTGCACTTATACTGTCTCTCACTTTGTTATAAATACCGATAGGTTTGTTAATTAAATTTTATATTGTCAGGTTTACAATATTCATATTTTTCTGTCATTCTAATTTTCAGAGTTTTAGCTTAATTAAGGATTTTCCCTTATTTCATACACCATTGTCACTTGAAAAGTATTTTCTTTAAACTGTACTTCCATGTATATTGCAGAACTATTCACAATAGGCAAGACATGGAAACTATCTATGAATAAATGGATTAAAAAAAGGGATTATATATATATAATTTTATACGTATAATGTAATCTTGTTCAGCAATAAAAAGGAAGGGCATTCTGCCATTTGTGATAACATGTGTGAACCTTGAGGGCATTATGCCATTTTGCAAAGTGAAATAAGTTAAGACAAAGAAAGATACTCTATGACTTTACTTACATGTGGAATTAAAAAAGGCGAACCCCTAGACACAGAGAGTTGATTGGTAGTTGTCAGGAAAATAGGGAGATGTTCATCAAGTTATAAGATGATTAAGTTTAGGGCATCTAATGCACAGCATGGTGACGATAGTTAACAATGCTGAACCGTCTACTTCAAAGTTGCTTAGAGAGCAAAACTTAAATGTTCTCACCAAACACACAAATAGGTAAATATGTGAGGCGGTGGATGTCTTAACTAACCTTATTGTGGTAATCATTTATATGCCTATAAATATCATGTGAACATTTAATTTATTTTTATTTTTACTTATTTTTATTTTTGTTCTTAGAGAGAGAGAGAGAGATAAAGGAAGACAGAATGAGAGAGAAAGAGGGAGAGAGAGAGAGAAAAACAATGATTTGTTGTTCCACCTATTTAGACAGCCATTTCGTTGGGTCTTGTATGTGGCCTGACTGGGAATCAAACCTGCAACCTTGGTGTATCCAGACAATGCTCTAACCAGCTGAGCAACCCGACCAGGGCACTATAGGCACACTTTGAACTTACAGAGTATTGCTTGTCAGTTCTGTCTCATTAAAGCTGAGGGACAAAAGGGAGTCTGGGGGAAAGGCTAGGAATACACATTAAAAGAAAGAAAAAAAGGAAAGGAAAGGAAAGAGCCATGTGTTTTTTGGTAGTATTTTATCACTATGTTTGCATCCTTAGTTTCAGCTTAGTTTTGTCTCTTGGGAATATATTTTTTTTAAAAAACTCAACCTCATAATATTTATTCATTAATGGGAAAATATAACCTATTGACATTTTTTTAAGATTAATTGTGTTTGATGTTTCTGTGATTTTATGCTATTTTTTATCCTATAGGTTGTTACATCTTTTTCTTCAACTTCTTTTATCTTTAGGAAATTAAGTTATTCTTTTTGTTCAATTTTTATCCACTTGGTGGTTTAGAAATTAAAGTTGTATTCATAATTGTCATTAACTATACACTTTAACCCTGCTATTTAAATTATGTATTTCATGTAGTTATATTATCCATTCAATGTGTCAAGACACAGCATGCTTTCCCTCCTCTTTTGGGAAAAAAATAACAAAACTTTTAAAAAATCCCAGGTATTCTTCATGTAACTCTTGTTTTTTGTTGCTTTGATGGGAACATGGCAAAAGAATAGAATGAATTAATGCTCAGGCCACCGTCTTTATTACATTTTGTCAGCACAGTATTCTCCCTAATAACATTGGTCTTGTTCCTTTTCAGTCTGTGTTTTCCCTCAGCATGTACCTTTAACCTTTTGCTATTTAGTATCATTTCATTTTTCTAATAATTTTTGTTACAATTCTTTTTTTAAACCCTGAAAACTCTCACTTTAAATTTTGCTAAATTATCTTTCCTTTGACATTCTATGTTTATTCTTATGTCCTTGTTTCAATAGGTCCAAGTTCCCATATTTTTCCCTGAGAGTGTAGAATATTATATGTGACATTTTCTCCTGTGTCCTGGAATAATTATCTTTCCTGATGTGGGTTTTTTATATGACTTCTGTTTATTTTTTATTTTTCCCCACTCTTTTCTGAGAAAGTGAAAATAAGAGTTACAGTGTCTGTGCACTAGGCCCATATGGCATGCTCTCTGCTCACTAATCTCCATAGTGCAGAAATGGCTGCATTCAGACTCAAAGTATTTAATCTGCACAAAGCTGCAAATTTCTTCTTTGACAATCTTAATCTCTCTCTCTCTCTCTCCTCATTTTCAATCCCCATACTGAATTTGCCCACTTTCCTATTTCTGGACTTTTGCTTTCATTTTTTTTTTCTTCTTTCTTTTTTAATGTGCCTTATTTAAAGCTTTTTTATTATTTTTTATTATTTGTATTTGTCTTTATTGTTGAAAGTATTACAGATGTCCTCTTTTTCTCCCCATTGACCCTTCCACCCCACAAGCCCCCTGCCCCGCCCCAGGCCTTCACCTCACTATTGTCTGTGTCCACGGGTATAACCAAAGAACATATGTGCATATATCATTTCTTTCTTATTGAGAACTCTAGAAAGATTATTAAAATACCTTCCTGCTTTAGGCTACATATATCTAAGTCTGCCTGCAGCTATTTTTTATTATCTCTTAGGAATTCTTTAATCCCATCTAAAAGTTGAGACTAGATTGAGGATTACCCAGCACCTGCTTTCTTAGAATTTATTTTTCCTATATTATTCCAATAGTCCTCAATTCATTTTTGCCAAGGATAATTTCAAGTGGATTAAGAACTCCACAGACATTACATGTGCTTTTTAAATACATCAATATTATGTATGTGTTTGTGTCTCTATTATGCAGATTACTAAAAAGAAAAAAAATGGCCACTTTAAATACAGATGGTATTTTGGCATTTGATTAGAATTTATATGCAAGTATAAAACAACCATAGGATAATTTTTTATAAGTTTGAAGCAGAAGACTTATCAATACAATAATGAAATAGTATTTCATCCCTCTAGAAAAAAAAAAAGGTCGTACTATTTGAGGAGGAGTAGTGGTGGCTTGAGTCAATTACATGCATTATTTTAAGATTTTTGTTTAGCTGAGACTATGGATAAAAGGGAAGGATATTTTTACATTTTGGGTTGAAGTATATATCCTATATGTACTGCATATAACATAAACTACTTTTATAGCGGCAGTGTTTAATTATGAGGGTTTGCCATAAAAGACACTGATCTCTGACACTTTCACTTCTTCTGAAAAAAGGCTGAGTTACCTGGATTCCAAACCCATGACGGTGCCACCAGCCCGTAGAAGGAGCTTACAGTAAAGCAGCTTTAACTTCAGAGAACAGCTAGCCCATGTAAAGCATGTTCTTTGAAGATACAAGTCTAACACATTGACACATATATCACACACCCACACCTACCAATGGAAAAACAACAACAACAACAACCTCATTAAATTTAATGAGGCAAATGGTGCTATTTTTGATGGGACACTAATGAGAGAATCTTTTCTCCCCCACCAAATAGAATCTTATTAATTTATGTCAGAAACAGAAGTGGAGACACAGTCATATTAGAAGTGTTAATTCCACAAGGGAATATCTCCAATGGTCCTTTAACGGGGCTTAACCACTTATTTAGTCAAACTTACTGAGGTTCATGTTAATGTTACGTGATTTAAGAGCATTCCTATATCATAGTATATGTTCCTTGAAAACAAGAACTGTGATTATTCATATATATAATTTTTTTGGACATTATAAGAGCATTCTTTGTTCTCCTATTCTAGATCAAGAAATTCACTTGATTTCACTTTTATAGGTTTTGTAATTAAAAAATAAATAAGTTGAGATACTGATTTTTTAAAATCCAACCAAAAATCATACTGAAACTAGTATTGCATGCATCATTTTAGAAAGTAGTGTATAAAACCTTTAAATTAATGATTTTAATTTAAATGTATTATAGGAACTGGCTGTTTAAATTAAAACCATGGTGGATTCTTTTACAAAATTTAATATTCTTTGTAACATGAAATCTTCTACTTTATTATTTGTAATGGTAAGTCTAAAGATACATGTGATATTTCATTAACTACTGATGTGAATATGTAGAGAGTCAAAATGTTAACTTTGCAACTAATGTTTACATGTATACATTGGTCAACAGCACTCCCTCTGATTGTCTATTATAATATGTCTTTCTCTATGTCAGTATTTTCTAGTATTCTGGATAGAATAATAATATTTCATCCTGGTGTTGGGAAACAAGTGATGTGTGACTATTCATTCAACACATATTTAATGGAGCACCGCTGTGCCAAGCAGTGGCAATAATAATTCCACTTTCCTGTAGTTCACATTCTAGTTTGGTGTGGCTGGAAAGAAGCAAAACAATAAAACAAAATATACAGTATATTGATGTTGCTATGGTAACTAGAAAATTAAGGCAGAGAACAGAAATTATAAATTTAAATAGGATGGCCAGAGAAAGCCTTAGAAAGGGGACATTTGAGTAAACTCTGAAGGAAATAAGGGTTAATTGAGATTAGGGTTAGGTTTTATTGACGACAATGATTTATATGATCATGATAGCTTCAATCACAATGACAATGAAAATGGGGAGAGATTAACCAAAGAATTTATATGCATAAATGCATAACCCATGGACACAGACAATAGTGTGGTGAAGGCCTGGGGGGAGGTGGGTGCAGGGTAGAAGGGGTCAATGGTGTAAAAAAGGGGACATCTGTAATTCTTTCAACAATATACATTTTAAAAAGAAAAGAAAATGAGAATATAGTAAGAAAGACTATATTCATAGAAAACTTTTAAAGTTGCATACTTTAAAGACCATATTATAAGATTCATATTTTAAGAACCACAGCCTTTAATCTGTTTATTAAACTTAACAGAAAATGCTTGTTTAAATACAAATATCTAGGGTAATGATTAACTAACTGTGTGAAGATGGTAAATTAATCAATTTATTTTCTATTAAAAAAAAACCACCACAAAAACACTAAGACTTCACATCACTGTATATGAACATTGTCTCTCTATTATAGTTATCCCATCGATAACAAGTTGTTTATGTGCTTCTTTGAATTTACTGAATATAAGGACGCTGTGTATTTATCACTCATTCTTCACACAAAAGCAGAATAATGCATGGCATCATTTATTATAACTTTTGAATAAACTGAATGATTAACTCATTGAAAAAATATTTATTGAGATACTGTTTTAAGAACTAGAGATACACTGGTGACTAAGACAGAAAAAAACTCCTAAACTCATGGGTTTTACATATTGGCCGAAAATAGTCAATAATTCAATAACTAAAAGGTATATGTCCATTAAAATATATTGAGAGAAAAATTAAGTAAGAAAGGAGATAGACGATGAAAGAAGGCAGCAAGAGGGTGCACTCTTTTGGAAAGGGTAATCAGGAAAGACCTCTCTGAGGCAGTGACATTGAAGTAGAATCGTGAATGGAGGGGCCCATTTGAGTAAAGAGCAGTCCTGGAAGAGAGAGGCACAAGTTCAAAGGCTCGGTAGCAACATTTAGAAAGCTAATGCAGCTGAATCACAATAAGGTGAAGTGTGTGAGGAGAGGGGGTCAACACAACAGGCAATCCTCAGGTCGCATAAACCTTGGAGACTGATAAAATTTTAATTTCAACTGTTAGGGTGTTTGAGCAGATAAGTAACATGGTCCTATTGACATTTTTTGATAATTATGATGGTTACTCTGTCAGCTGTGTAATGAATTTGAGTGTAGAGGGTTAACGGAAGCAAGGAGGCTACTTAGGAGGCTCTTATCACAGAGATGAGAGGTAGTTCTGTCTTGGTGTCCAGTGGTAGAAACAGAAATGGATTAAATATGATAGTACAAAGAGAAATTCTTTTGAACCATCTTGGACTTTTAAGCACGTGATTTCAAGTAACTATTGATATTAAAAAATGGTGATATTTGAATTTTGTCACAGATATTTGGCAGTTTTTAGTAAAAATGCCAGATATCGAAGCAAAATATTAATTGTAATCAAGCTCAAGGAATGGTTAGTGAGGATGCGTACTATAAGTTTCATAAGTTTCTTATGTGAATTTTATTTTTACCTAGTAATATTAATTGGTAATATATTATTGTTCCTTTAACATCACTTTTCTCTGAGTGCTTCGAAGATATTTTTCTTTCTCTTTAGATTTTGGCTATTTAATAGTAATATAATAAGGATGGTTTTCTTGGTATTTATTTTGCTTGGGGTTTGTAGTGATTCTCAAATCTGTGGCTTGATGTATTAAAGCAGCTTTGGGAAATTCTCAGTCATTAGCTTGAAATACAGATTGTTCCCATTCTCTCTCTCCTCTCCTTCTGGGGTGCCAACTTCATATCTCTGAGACCATTTTTTGTATTTTATGTTCTTTCCTGTATTTCCCATTCTTTTGTTTTCTGTCCTTCAGTCTGCATATTTTATTCTGACCTAATTACACTTTCTATATATATTTAATATGCTAAAAATCTCTTAATTTCACTTATTGTATTTTTATTAGTAAATTTCACTTCATCCTATTGATCATTTCCAATTCTGTGCCAAAACTTTCAATCTCATCATTTATTTTTAAATATATTATATGATGATTTACAACTGGATTATCTATATATATTGTAGGTCTCTTTTCATAACTTTTTCTATTTTTTGTGAAGTATTTATGTATTACAAACCGACTTTTTAAATCAAATCAGGACATTGTGTATGAAAAGTTGTAGAGATGATTTAAGAATCTAGATGATGATTTTTTCTTTCAGAGATGATTTATTTTTTATTTATGGCAGGTGCTCTAGGCCTGGAGGAGATTGCTTTAATTTGAGTAGGGATTAAGCTAAGTCAATGCTGGATTTCTGCATTTGTGAGAGCTGGTATACTTCTGGTCCATTTTTATGCTTAGGGCACAACTGAAAGCCTCAGGGTCTATTCATGTTGGTAGAAACTAGACCCCGATTTTGTTTCTCCAGCTCTGTGAGATTTCCATCAACTCTGATGAACCTCTCAGCCTATCACACTCTGCTTCTAAATGCAGAATGTCCCTGATTGACTTATTTCACTTATGGTTATGATCTCCAGGTCCATCCATGCTGTCCCAAAAAGTAAGATTTCCTTCTTTTTTGTGGCTGAGTAGTGTTTCATTGTGTAAATGTACCACAGGGAAATAAGCCAGTCAGAGAAAGACAAATACCATGTGATCTCACTTATATGTGGAATCTAATGAACAGAATAAACTGACAAATGAAGTAGAAACAGAGACATGGATACATGGAACAGACTGACAGAGGTCAGAGGGGAGGGGCTGGGGGGACTGGATGAAAGAAGGTGAAGGGATTAACAATATATACATATATATAATATATATAACATATATATTAACATTATAATATAACATATATTAACATATAATAAACACATATATTAACATATGATATAACATAAGTATTACTATATAATATATAATATATATGTGTAAAACACACAGACACAGTAAACAGTCACCCTAATAAATTCAATAAAAATAAATAAATGCAGAATATCTGAGGAGGAAAAGGAATACCCAGTTCTGAGTTCACTTCTCTGGGCTTCTATTCTCTCTAAGATATTGGTTCATAACTTTTCTGTGCCTTGTTGGCTCCTTAATGTCTTCAAAGAGAAGTGGTATGTGTGTGTGGGATGTGTGGTGGGGGGGAGTGGATGTGTGTATGTATGTTTCTCTGGCAAAGATTGATCTGAAGCCAGTCAGTCATTGCCTGAAATTTTTTGTTTAATGAAAAAAATAACGTAGAATACAAAGTAGGCTTTAGAGAAATATTTATATTTTAATACCTATATTTAGAAATAAAAATGTAAGTAAATAATTTAACAAAGATTTAAAAGATTAAAATTACAAAAAATCAAAATGACCCCAAAGAAAAATGCAATTAAGAACCTTATAAAGATAAAAGCAAGAAATGATAAAGTAAGTCACAAGTGAAGCAGATTTATTTATTTTATCAATAAAACTAAAAACTGGTCTCTTAAAAAGAAACAATAAGTTGGAAAATATTGACAATTATAACTTTATGTTAGAAATAAGAAAATTTACTACAAACAAATGACTTACAAGAAAATTTTCATAACCTTGGTTAAAAAATCAGAAAACTTAGATAAATTTGATTTTTTTAAATTTAAATCTACAAAGTTAATTCAAGAAATAGAAAAACAGAATAGAAAAAAAATATCATAGAACTTTTAAAAGTCATAAAATATCTATACCTCCAAAACCATAAAGAACAAATACTTTATATATCTGTATTTCACCAAACCTTCAAAAGACCAAGCAATCCCCACATTATATAATGTCTTCCTCATAGAAATATGAAAAGCTTCCCAATTTGTTTTATGAGACTGATATTACCTGAAAACAAAATCAGACAAGGATAGTTCCCAAAAGGAAACCAACTACAGATGAATCACAATGATCAATAAGACGATAAGACTTCTAAATATAGTATCAGCAATCAAATCTTATAAATTTAAAAGCAAATTTTTTTAAATCCTCACCCGAGGATATTTTTTCCATAGCTTTTCAGAGAGAGTGGAGGGGAGAGAGAAACATCGATGTGAGAGAGACATTGATTGGTTGCCTCCGGCAGGCACCCAGTGGGGGCCAGGGTTGGAGCCTGAAACTGAGGTACGTGCCGTGGCCAGAATCGAACCTGGGCCTCCTCCGAGGGCTGGTGCTCCAACCGCTCAGCCAAACCAGCCAGGGAAGCAATCGAATCTTATTAATCAAATGAAATACTTATCCCCAAAGTATAAATATCTCCAGTATGAGAAAATCTGCTTTTGTACACTCTCACTATAACTCTCTAAAGGAGAAGAAACATGATCATCTCATTCAATTAAAAAAATTACTTTTGAAAAAAATTCAATACCTGCTTGAAAAATAGTGTGCCAGCAATAGAAATAAATTCTTCAAGAAGAAAGGATTGACATGTATAAACACATAAAATTAAAAACCTCTATGTGACTGAAGACACTATGAATAAAGTGAAAGAAAAATAACAAATGAGAAAATAAATATTTGCAAGAAGGACAGATATAGAGCACCTCCAAATGATTAAGAAAAGAGGAAGCATGACAATAGATAGTTGAGGAAAAAAGCAATTAATTTAAATTTTTAATAAGTTTAAGAGTAAAAAGTTTAACTTTACTAAAAGTGAAAGAATTGTAGCCTTAAATAGAACACAATTATCACTCATCAGATTGAGAAATATTTAAAAAGTCAATAATGTCGTTTTGAAAGAATGTTGAAAAACAGATTCTCATTCATTGTTAATTGCAATTTTTGAATAGAATCTGGCAGTATTTATTAAAGTTAAGTGTCTATTACCTTTAATCCTGCTTTTCCACTATTAAGAATCTATTATACACTTGTGAAAAAATATATATAGACTATATATATATATTTATAAAATATACATATATATCATGTTGTAACATTGGCTTATTGTATGTAATAAAAAGTAATTTTACTAAATATCTATTTATAGGAAGGTAGCAAATAAATTAAGGTACATTGGGAAAGGCATATTGGGAAAAGGAAGCAGTGGTTAAAAGAATGGTGTGCCAGTGTGGGAATCACTCACTATGCATCAGTTGGTACCACGTGAAGAAATGCAGGGCTTGAGGGCCCCTCGGAGGTGGCTGGTCTCCACGGCACTGGTTGGCCTGGCCTATGCCCTGGCTGTTTTGTTCTCTGCGATTTCCTCAAACCTGGATTCTGTTGTTCGTTTATCTTTGTTTTGTTTCCTGGCTGGCATCAAGTTGCCCCTACTACCAAAGTTTTCAGTTTCTGCCATTTGCTTGAATTCTGAGGTCACTTTCTTCTTCAGCCCCCTTGTCCTGTGCTCAAGTTAGAGCTGTCAGCACTCTGTATGGCACAGGGACACAGGGGTCCCCTGCAAGCTGTGTATAGGCCGTGGGAACAAGGGGATGCTCCTGGGCCTGGTTGCAAACACTGCCCCCCCCCCACTGTCCTGCCTGCCACATCTCCCACCGCAGCTGCCACATACTGTAAATCTAGCACTAGGCACGGGTTTCCCCCCACGTGTCCCCTCAGCTTTAGCTCCTTTTGGACAGGGCTCTGGGCCACTCATTATCTTCTCAGGAACCCAGGGAAGCATCGTCACTCTAATTGTGATTCTGCAAAATCTCCATGGCTGAGGTTTTTCTTGCATGGTTGTTTGCTTGTTTGGAGTTGCTGTTGAGCTATCAAGTTTTTGTGTTGTTGTTTGTTTATTTTTAATTTAGGTAAGTAATAGTGTAAGAGCGTAGTGCCTGAATAAGCAGAAGGAATAGAGCCTGGGACCCCACCCACAGTCTTTAGCCAGGGGTCTTCACACAGTTGCTCCACAGGATTAATTCCTGCAGCCACAGAGTTCTGACCATTAATTCTGCCATATTCTCTAATCCTGTTCGATAATATATCAGCCCATCATGATCCCACGTGTGGATTGTGGAGGTTCTCCGCATATGTTTGTGTGTGTACATAAATGGCACTCTTCCTACTCCCCATTTGTCTGAAGTGCATTTATCTTCTTTCCTAAAATAAACTAGGAGCACTTAGGGGAGGAGGGGGAAGAGGTGGCTACAGAGGTACTTTGTTCTTTGTTCTTTGTTTGTACTTAACATGGTAATTGTAATTATAGTTAATACTTTTTGCCAGGCACTTACTTTGTCACGGGACTTTCCTGGATAACATTTAATTATCACCACAATCCTATGAGGTAGCTAATCTTTGTATCCCCCATTTTATAGGTGAAACTAAAGCACCGAGTTGTAAAGTGACATGGGCCGAACTTGAGCTTAGGAAAGGCAGACCTATACCTGACCATAAAGTATTATCTGTGGAGGCCACATATTTAAACTAGAGAGACACCATTTCAAGTCATACTGTCTCTTTTCTATCCTACATTTGTACTAAAAGTTATAGGCTCTCATTTTTGTTAGACATTATCAAGATACAAAATAAATTAAAGACATCCTCCAAAAATTTGAAAATGGGATGTGATATATTCAAATGATGAATATTGCATAACTTCTAAAAAGGTTTTGTATGGAGAGTTCACAGCAATTTGGGAAACAGAGTTTGGGAGAAAGGTAAAGGCCTGGATCCAAAACTGGTTGAAGATTTTTGCGGCTGCTGGTGGAGAGGGGTGTTTTTAGAGGATTCTAAAAACAAGAAGCTCAGACCAATGGAAACAGTACAACTTGAGTATTAATAATTCTTTTTTAAAAATCCTCACCCAAGGACATGCTTAGAGGGAGGGGGACAGGGAGGGAAGGAGGGGGAGAGGGAGGGAGGGAGGGAGGGAAAGGGGGTGAGAGAGAGAGAGAGAGGTGAGCCGGGGAGAAATATCCATTAGTTGCCTTCCATACATGCCCCAACTGGGGATCAAGCCTGCAACCAAGATATGTGCCCTGATCTGGAGTCAAACCAGCAAACTTTTGGTACATAGGGCTACGCTCAACCAACTGAGCTACTCCGGCATGGCAATAATTCTATTTTTTATTATAAGAAAATGAAAATAGCTTTGGATTAGATTATTCTGGTAGCAGTTGTTAGTTTAGAGTCATTTAGAGAGACTGTGTCCTCTGGGAAATGCTTGCCATGGGCCAGATGATAAGAACAGGGAATGAGTGGTGGTGGGCTTACTGGGTCATCAGCACAGAGATGACAGGTCTCGTGCTAAATGCTGCAGTGGAAAAAGTGCTCCCCATCTTCTCCCTCTGAGTCTTTTCTTTCTATGGAGTCATAGTTTCTCTTTTGCTCTAAAATGCTCATTACTTAAGTTTCTCTCCATTCCTCTATCAAAATTGTGTTTCAAAACCTAGAACTAAGAGTATCAAGATGGGTAAAACTGTGAAAATCTACTAAGAGATATAAACAAAAGCTTAAAATATGGGGATGTACTTTGTTTCTGAAAAGGAATTCTTACTATTGGCAAATTTTTTTATTTATCCCAAAGTAATATACAATCCTATCAAAATCCCAATGTGATATCCTGAGGAAAGAAAAAAATACATATTTAAAGTTTTTAATAAAAATTTTCATATAAAAATCTGAAATTAGAATTATGAAGAGTTTGAAATAGCATAAATCAAAAAAGAAACCTCACAATTGCATAGAGAGACCACAAAAAAGACTGTGGTCTCTGTCTATTAGAGAATCACAAACCAGTAGGGAAAGGAAAGATTAACCAATAAATAGTTCTAGATGACACATTATTTGGGAAAAAAATTAAAAACAATAGATTCTCATATACCCATAAAACAAAACAAATCTAAGAAGAATTTAATAGGTAAATGTTTTAAAAAATCATAGAAAATAGTGGAAAAAATGAATCAAAATCTGATATCTTCATGAGAAAGGAATTTCTAAGAATTAAACATTAATTGGAAAAATCACAAAGGAACAATATCTAAGTTTTACAATGTAAAAATTAAAAGTAGTGTTTTTTGTATATAAATAATTTTATTAAATATGCCATTCAAAATAAATTAGGGAGAATATTTATAGCAAATATGGCCAAGGTTTAATAAACTTAATAAGTTATCTTTCAAATAAATCTTAAAAAAATCCTCTAAATGAAAAAAATTGTTTAAAAATACTAGCAACAAATTCTAATAAATGATTAATTATAAAAGAAGTGCAAACTTAACAAAAAATACTTTCTACAAAATTTGCTAAGTATACAATGTTATACTTATGACAGAAAATATGAATTGAAGTGATCCCATACCTAAATGTCAGTGAGATAATGCAACTTAGAACAATCTTTCTAGGAAGTAATTAGGAATGCATTTAGCAACCTTCCAAAACTGTAATATTTGACATAGTAATTATTTCTCTAAGAATCACTTTTAAGAAAAACAAATGAGAAATTTTAACAAAAAAATTTTGTTTATGCAACATGGCCTCATTTGTCATGACAAAAATGTAAACAAATTATGAAAATAGAAAAACTTAAATATACTATGATAAATCTCTATGACAGGATACTATGAAGTCATTAAACTAATGATCTCAAAGAATAATGTTATGGAAAAATGCTCATTCTATATATCATGTTGAAACATAAAAACAAGATATAATACTGTATAATTAATTTAGCATATATATAATGCATGTATTATATGTATTAAAAAATCTGAAAGGAAATACATTAACTATTAAGAGGACTGTATTTGAGTAGTGTGATTAGAGTTAGGTTTTGATTTTCATTTTACATATTTCTGACTTTGCTTATTTTTAAAACATTCATATACTGTGTTTATAATCAGAAATTATTTGATTTAATATATTTTTTCAGGAAAAATAATATTATACCAGCATCTGAACAAATAATCATACAAAAATATTATCCCTTCATTTAACTGTTTAAAAAGCTTTATCTAGCTGAGGCAGCGTGGCTCAGTGGTTGAGTGCCGACCCATGAACCATGCAGGCATGGTTCGATTCCCAGTCGAGGGCACACGCCTGGGTTGCGGGCTTGATTCCCAGTAAGGGAGGGTGCAGGAGGCAGCAGATTAATGACTCTCTCTCATCATTGATGTTTCTATCTCTCTCTCCCTTCCTCTCTCTGAAATCAAGAAAAGCATATTTTTTTAAAAGGCTTTATCTAAAGGAATAAACTGATCATTAAAATTCCTGTCCTGAGACAGCAGGTTTAAGGAATTAGTTTGTCATCCAAAGAAGCTCTTAACACTCCTAGAATCACACTACGTGGCAATTGACAATACTGCCAATATAAATTTTAAGGTCAGGTCAGCATATGGATGCTGGAGTCTCACTTATGGGAAATGCAGTTCATTAGTATATAAGGAGATTATCCACGTTTCTCAAACTTAGTGGCAGTTTTAGAATAGTCATGATAATGAGTTCTGTAGAAGAGACTCAGCTTACTCATTTTTTGAGTCTGAGAATTTTGGAAAGAACGTCATGGAATGGAAGACAGAAAAGGAAAAGAGTATGCTCTCAGAGCAGCAATTACTGTGAATTGTAGTCTTGTCAAAGATGGCATAGAAAAATCAGTGTAGCTGGGGTTAATTTTATTGGATGTCTGAAATGTACCAGGTCTATTTTGTCGACCCTCTGCTATCATATTGTCTGGGTTACATTACAAGAACACAGAGCACAAGTCCCTGGTAATTTTGGTACGTAAAGAATAAGTTTTACTATATTTAGTTAACATAGTGGCGAGTGTTCTCCAAAAGTCTTTATGTCGTCTGAGCCTCTGCTGTAATTTACCAAGAAGTCTTTGGAGTCTACTTTCAAATGATACCATCCTGGGCCCTTTGAGAACACTGACTTTCTGTGATTTTCCTCAAGATAGCATATCAGGTATCTGCCTGACATCATGGAGCACAGGGTATCTGTTGATGGCAAGGAGAAGACCACGAAGTCGTATTCTCTGATAATGTTTATTCCACATCTGTGATTTGTGTCCTATAAGGCTCTTGGGACTTAAACCACATGTGCTGTATTTGCATTAATGGGAACTTGAGAAGGAGAGGCCATAACACTATTAAAATGTTTAGCTTTCGCTCCCTCATCACACAGACACATGCTAATAACTACTACCAGGCCTTGTATCATGGAGCCGCAGGATGCGACGTGGAGTGAACTCATTGTTTCAATACAAGGGACTTAAAAACAAATAGTTGCCATCTTTGCCTCTGGTAGTTTGCCAGGCTTTTAACTTTGGTTTTTCCCCTCTTTAGATTACGGTGAGGTATCGCAGATATATTCCAAACAGCACATTACCCCCATGTCTTTGTTTCTTCCTTTATAAAGAAACTCTTGCTTTAAGGTATATTTACAAAATCAGAGTCTAAGCCAAATTCCAAAGAACCACATCCTAATTCTACTTTCAAACGGCAGGAAATTACTTATCAGAGCAGAATCCCCCACACAAGGTTATTGATCACCCGGACCTAATTGTCAAAAACGTGACAAATATTCTGGAATGTTTCGGTAGGGTAAAATATCCAAATGTTAGTTTATATATGGGGGGGCATTTGAAGCTTCTTATAAATCAGGAGAGAGAGAGAGAGAGAGAGGAGAGAGAGGAATGCCAAGGAATAGGGCTTAAAGATTGCATCTTTCGCCTGGCCGGACTGGCTCAGAGGTTGAGCATCGAGGAGGAGGTTTGATTCCGGGTCAGGGCACATGCCACGGTTGTGGGCTCCATCCCCACAGGAGGCAGCCTATCAATGACTTTCTCTCATCATTGATGTTTCTATCTCTCTCTCCCTTTCCCTTCTCTCTGAAATCAATAAAAACATATTTTGAAAAAAGATTGCATCTTTTATTTCTCCTTAGGCCAGTGTAAGGAGAAGTTCTCCTTAATGCCCTTGCTCCTTGGAATCCTAGACAGTGATAAATCGTACAATAGTTCATAATGAGCCTCAAAAACTCATATGACCATCTGCCTTGAATGCAAAGATGGATTATTGTTTGATTTAATTCTAGTTATTTAGGTGGATGAGGCAGATAGAAGGTGGAGTGAAAGAAGGGAGGCAGTGAGGGACCGGGAGATGCTCCGCAGGGCCCCGTTCCTGAAGGGGATATTGGCAAAAAGGACTCCTGTCAGCTGAGAGGGTCTGTGCACTATGTAAACCACCAGATTAGAAATCAGAAGGCAAAAAACATAATGAGGGTAGAGTTACAGAACTGAGCTTCAAGAAGACAGGAGATTAAGAACCCGGTGCATTCTCAACTATCAGGGCCCAGGATCACATCAAGTCACCTTGGAGTGAGTTAAAAGTCTGATATAAATGCCAAGCATCTCAAAAGCCTAGCATCTAAAATCAAAGGCAGAGACGCAAGCTGCTTGAGCTGTTTGGAAAGGAAGGCAAAGAGGCTGAGAACCAGAAAGAGCCTTAGAAAGTCCAGGAGGCCGGAGCAGAGGCACAGAGCGTCAGATGGAAGTGTTGTATCTGGCATCTCGTCTTTCGGAAGAGCTGCCCTGGCACAGCCTTGGAAGACAGCACCGTGTTTACAGTCAGGGAAGCTGCAGCTCAGATGCAGCTGGAAGAGAACGTCTCCACTGCTCTGACACTGCGGTGTGGCTCTGCTGACGTCTCTGCTCAAGGGGCTGGCACTGTTTTCCTCTTGCCTAACATACCAAGTCAGACATGTTTTCTAAATTCTGAAGTATTTTGTTATCTGAGTACCACAAGTCTTAATCTAAGTCGTCTGAGCTATCATTCATTCCCTAACCCTTTATTGAGGGCCTATGGTATTAGAGGCGTTCAGCTATGTGCTGGGGACATATGGTCTTTGTCCTCAGGGAGCTTAAAGTATAGCAAGGGTTGGAAAAGTAATTAAGTAAGTGCAGTAGTGAGATGAACACCATAATAGGGTAAGTACAGGCTACCGGAGGGACACTTCCTTTATGATCTTCAGAGGACAGAAGAGCCTTTCCTAAGTAGACGTTGTCTGAGTAGTTACCTGAATTTGCCAAAACCCAGGAGACTATCAATGACTCAGCCAATCAATGAAATGATAACCACCATGATTTTAAGTATTACTATGTGTCAGGTACTATGCTAAATTCTTTTCCTGAATGATATTTCATATAACGATAGTCCTATGGGGTGAGTATTATTATTTTCCTCAGATTATAGGCACCTAAGGATCAATGGTTGCTGAATGGTTCCCTAGTGTTGTGTGTGATGAATAGTGATCTGTGTGTACCAATATGCACAGAGTAGACCTATTGTCTTCGTGTAATTATTAATAGTACCTTTTTTGCTTTCAAAATTGTCACATGTAGACAATAAAATTATGTAATCACCCTACTGATAATGCAATCAATATACACTTTTTAAAATCTAGCATTTTTACTATTTCTAACACAAATATCATTTTGGGAGGAGGGAAAGTAAGGAGTGTTAAGGTGTTTCTTCATATATTTAGCATCGAGTGATGGGTGTGCCATTCCAGATGTCATATGTCTCCATTACTAGATAGGTGTGGCCTGCTGCTCAATTGACAAATTTCATTGTCTATTACATAGTTACAAGTGTTTTTTTAAAAAATACCATTAAATTATATATATATTATTATGTATATTATAATGTTTATATAATAACAGATATTGCTGTATTATGTACATTATATGTTACTAAATTATAGTTTTAGAAATGCCAGATACTTTCTCATGTTTGTTTAAAGATAACCCTTTTCAATACATGGTTAGGGATTTTCCCAAATAGTCAGAATTATTGTTTTTGCAAATTTTCCAGACAAAAATTCAACATTTTCAATTTATTTAAACCTATAATTCATGAGAAAAGATAAATTTCTCCTTATTCATGAACTTCCTAAATATACAGATGCTTAGTCTATCATCCTTAATGAATGATGATGCTGTTTTATACAGAGAAAATTCCACATTGTCAAGCTATTCATTAAATACGATTTGAAAATTTTCAAAAACCAAAAGTAAGGTTTTACTATAGTATGAGCTTTACTTCTGCCCAGACCATAGTAGGAGACATCAGAGAAGGAAATCAGATGTCATTCTCTCTTTTAGCCACACAATCCCCAAGGGCAACTCTTTGTGCCTCATTTTCCAGGTCAAAGTGGCATTAATCCCCTGAGAATAGTTCATCGGTGCCCTGGCTGATCTGTATTTACTAGAACAGCACAGAGGCGCTCTGTTTATGTCTGACAAAGTAGTTATAAATCACACTTCTTCTTCAAATCATAAATACACGTTTATCTTTAGAACATATCACCAACTGAGTCATTTTGATGTAAATATTGCACCTCTTAAATATAATGATGATATTAGAGGCTGTGAATCCACAGATTTGTGCAAGTTCTCCCTCTCAATAACTGAAAATATTTAGATCACAGAAGCATTAACATCCTATGGAGAGTGGCAGACAGACATGTCAATAGAGTGGAACCTACCGTTTCCTGAGTCATGGATCAGGCAACCTCACTGGCTTCTGCTGGGGAATTATGGTGCTTTTGCTAAGTTGGAAAGTTTGGGCTGTGCTGTGACCAGCAGCCCAGAAGTGACTGATTCGGGGGCGTCCTCAGCTCCTTCACTCCTTTCAGCTCTGCCATCTCATAGGAAAGGCTCTGTGGCAAAGGGCTGTAAACAACGGAAGGGGGCCAGTAGTCTGTAGAATCATCCAGCTTCCCAAAACTGGAAAAGAGACCATCTTTGGACAATAAGTCCCCAAGATGATGGAGAAGCCACATTGTGGTGGCATTGCCATCTCTTACTGCTTGGCATCCTTGTCTGGAAACTCAGTTGGCTATAATTTTACTTGAAGATTAAAGCACAGATTTTTATGTGTGTCTTCTGTTCTCCAAATGTAAAAAATATAAAGTACACCTACATCCACTTCTAACTGGCAGTATTGTAATTCAGCAGATTTCTGTTTTTCACTGAAACCTGGAGTTGAATTGTTTTGAGCCGGAAGGCATTCAAGCTGCTGTTTTTCACTCGGCTATATTTCTCTATAAGCATCTAATTGTTTCAAAAAGTGATGTACAGTATGCAAAAACCTGAATCTAATGCAAATAAGTCTGTACAGCACTAAAGTTAACAGGTGTTCTCATTAATGTAAGTAGACATGGAACAATTCTTGAATGTTTTATAAACACTCATAATCATAGCCAAATATGTTACAAGAGCATAGAGACACTTATATACCACAACATCTTTTATTCTTGTTGTGCAATCCCAGCACTTATTAATTGGAGACGTTTGTGAGTTATTAACTAGTGGCAACAATACCTGTTTCTACTTAAGTCTCTGCATCTTAAATTAGCTCATATTTCTAAATAAAATTATTGGAAACATAACTAGTGCCACCTGTCCTCCCACAGTTTGCTTATTTATTAATGTTAATGGTGCTTTAATGAAACTGATGGCTACAACGCTGATGGACCAGCAATGACCACCTTATTGAGGTTGTCTGAAGACTTTATCCAGTAACCTAAGGATTAACTCTTGAAAATTTTAAACTTGTCTCCAATTTTTCATATTATCAACTCTCACTTAGTAAGGTCCGCATCTAAGGTGAGATTCTTGGATGACCTAGTATAGATTACCCCTGCAGAATACATGGCGGCTTTGAAAAATAACCAAGAACATTCTATTTTAGCTCTATGTAGACCCACTCTGTTGTTTAAAGTCTAGAACTTACTGATATATGGGGAAATATAGTCTCATACTCTAGTTTTTCGTCTTCAAAATGGAATGCCTACTTTATTTCTGATAAAAGTGTTACTAGTGGTTATCAAAACAAACCACATGCATTGCCTGAAAGAACACAAAGGTATTGCACACTTCAATATTTTACTACAATGGAGGAGGAGTTAAGCATGCACTATGGCGTAACCAACAATAAGATATAATGCATTCACTGAAATGTATAAAACAGGTAACGGTTATTTTTTATTTACAAGTGCCCCTTAGGTGTGGGTTGCACAGCTGCTCAGTGGGTAAGCAATTGGCCTTGGCTTTGGAGTGATTGTAGTGCAGTGGGGGAACAGAGAAATCCGCGGGCACTGCAATATCCACCTCTGTGTCCCGTGATGAAGGCTATCATGAGAGCACTTATGAGGAACACCTATTTCAAAAGCCCCTTTTCTGTAAAGGTCACGTTTAAATGGATCTGAATGATAAAAGAGAGGAAGTCAGAGGGTTCTGGGCAAAGGGAAGAACCTGCTCTAAGGAAGACGTAAGTAGATGGCTGATTATAGAGATGCGGAGGGAAATGTGGGGAAGGGGGTGCTGCAGAGCAGGGAGGTGGCAGAGTGCACAGGCCCGGCAGGCCGAGTTTAAAGAGTTTGCATTGCAGCGTAACAGCTGTGGGCAATCTCGGAATATCAAGCAGAGGAATGGGATATTCAGATCCAAATTTCAGAGAAAGGAAAACATAGATAAAATAGCGAGGGGACCAAAAGGTATTATTATTAAGTCCATGTGGGAAATGATGGCAGTGCATAAGTAGTTAAAGGCACAAAAATATTTTCATAACAGTACACATGATACTCTCAGCATATATTAAAATATAAAACATAGATAATGTTTATCTATTAGTAAAAAAATTAGGATACATAAAATATATCTAATCAGCATATATTATCAAATGTATAATCAGTATATATTAGAATATATACACACAAATAATGTTTATCAATTAGTGGAAAACAATAGGATAGACAATAATTCAGTATACCTTGGGGAAAGAAATTTTGTGTTTATGTTATACTTTAGTATTTGTTAAAATTTTTAAGTTGGGCATTACTTAAATAAGTGATAGAAGTAATAAAAATCATTCTTCTTTAAAAACAGTGAGGGCAGCTGATTCCCAAATGCCATGAGACTAGATGAGTAATGCTGCACAGCGAACGTAGCTCAGGCTAGAAGCTGTTCTGTGTTTGGCAGTTACTGACTGAGTGTTAGGTACCAGCAAACACAAGTCTTAGAATGATTAGTTTATCTAGAGGCAACTACTCCCCCTAAGTTTAAAAATTAACGTTAATGGCAATAAAACTCTAAGCTGGTATCTTTATACACCAACTGCTTCGATTAGTCACTTTTTCAGTCGTTTTTCATATGAGCACCACAGGCAAAAGTTTTGGTGTAGCTGACTGCAAAACTGTGGAAACTGCTAAACTATCTACTAATTACTTGGATAGTATTCTTTCATGAATATTGAGAAGACTGTTTCTCAGTGCTTAAAATATTGTACTACAGATGAAAGAATGAACACTAGTTTTTGTTTGAAATGAATTTGGGGTTGGGTATTTCGTTAATAAACAGAAAGATAGAGTGGGCAAGTGATACAGGTTGTGAATGTTCACTACAGGGCTAATTTTATTATGCAGAACAAATCTGTATTGTAAGAATTCATGAACCAAATTTCTTGAGTGTCAAAGGTACAGCTCAATTTCAATTAAAAAGCACTGTTTCTTAAAAGGTTGCCCTTAAACCTTAGATTTCGGAATGCACTTGAGATCTGTCGTGTATGCAGTCCAACATTTGTTTACTTTCCATTAAATAAGAAATTGCTTACATGGGCAGGTTATTTTGATGTGATGACACCACTGAGGGTTTCGATAAATGTACATGCAAATCAATCAACCCCAAACATATTGAAAACATATCCAATAAACATCTGGAAACTAATGAACGCACATTTGTTAACACAAGGGGAATTGTGGAAATGCAGGATCCATTTTTGCTCAGGCTTATTTAGTAGCATGTGGATTTAAGAACATTTCACAGAGTCAGAAGAAACAGTGTAATTATAACATAAGGTTCAACATCTTTAGATATGTAGAACATTTTCCATTGCTTAAAACAAATATTCCCTAAGAAAGTATAAAACATTTTTCTGACTTGCAAAGTTTTTGCAGTCTATCATTTAAATTACTTAAATAAAGGGAGCTTTACTGCTCCCCAAAGCTGAGAATATAACACCCTCCATGCATATTAGCTTGTTCTTCTTGACAGACCAGAAAAGTGTTTGTGTGTGCCAATTAAAACAAAAATGGATCCCCAGTGGCTTGTTCCTCACACAACTTCTGAAGACTGCTATCATTGTTTGCTAGGGTAACCCTGGGTAAGGCTGCTAGCCAAAGTAAACAAACTTTTCAAAACTTTCATGACAGATGGGGGTTACAAATGCATTTTAATAAGAGGGTTGCCAAAGCAACTTATTTTTTATAATCAGCATATATTTACTTAACATCTAGCAACATTGGGAACACAAGGCAGATACTTTCTCACAAAATGTTTTAACAAGTAACATTTTTGGAAAGACAAATTGAAGACCTTTTACTTCGAACTGATATTTTACCCTGAGTTTTATGTTAACTTTGCTCGACATGTTAATAAAAATGTAGGAGTTCCTCAGACTTGACTGTAATTTGAGATAGACATGCAGCTTGATAATGTAATTTCTTTGGTGGTCATAAACACCTTTGAGACCAAGTCATTTAACTATTATAGTTTAACCATGACAACCTTCATTTGATCAGCTGTATCACATATGGAGTGTAATGCGAGATGAAAACAATGTGAATATGATGGTTTTTAAAAAATTACTATTGCTTCATTGTTAGGTCTTTATATCTCACTGTTATGTAGCCAAAATATATATCTATATTTTTGCTGTTAGATTCAATAAAGATATGGGCAAAATTAATAATGAAAAAATAATTTATATTCACTTTAAACATATTTAGTATATTTTGACATCATTTTTTATATTCACTTAATTCAAATATAATGATTTCATTGTGAAGTCCAAAGTGTGTCCAAAAATAATAGTAATTAAATTCTATTCCTCTTATACAGGTAATCCACTTATTTGTAAAATCTGTAGCTATATCACTTAACATTTTTAAGGGTTCTTAGAATATCTGGCATATTTTATTACACATTTCCTATATATAGTTTCAGCTTCATTAAGGTGGAATAAAACTTCCTTAGGTTTGTAGTCAAAGATTGATCCTAAGAAAAATATGAAAGATAGTTAGTTCAAATGTAAGACTGTTTTAGTCCTTCCTAGTTTTTCCTAATTTTATCATAAGTCCTTCCTAATTTTATCATAAGTTTTTTGGATGCTTCAATTCTGTTTTAGATACATTCTCTCATAGGAGGATTGTGGTCGTTTTTGAGAGAAATTAAAGGAAAAAACATCCGATTAACGATGTTGGGTGATCTCTTAAAAGTGTACTATTTTTAGTATAATAGTAAAGAAGCAAGCAACTGTTGTCTAAGGTTTCTCTTCCAAATTTCACAACTAAAGCCAAAATCATCATAGTCCTTTCCCCATATGCAGAGTCCTTGACTGTATATGACTGTTTGCTAAAAGGGGACATCTGTAATACTTTCAACAATAAAGATAACTTAAAAAAAAAGATCTTTGTAATCTCTTAATTTTATCATTTAAAATGATGCCAATTTGATAGAATGGCATTCTCATTTTCTTCATTTGCAAAATTACTTTATGATAGTGGAGAGAAGCTTCATTTGAAGAATGTTTATTGTGTGCTTTGAGATCATTAAAGCTGATATCACTTCGCATACCAAGTGGCAGAATTCATATTCTTAATATACTAAAGTTCCGATACAATCAGCCTTTAACAAATAACGTATCATGACCAACAATTTATGCATAATTCCATGATGTAAATGTGTCTTCAGTAATTTCTCCTTCCTCGGATATCTTGACATGAGTATTGTCTCTGCCACTCACATTGGGACTTAGTATAGGCCATTTTCTATTGTTATTTTATTTTTACATGCATATGTCCTATTTATCCAAACAGATTGTGAGCTCCTGAGGGTGGGGGCTGTGTATCCCTAGCTTCTTGCAATGTTCCTTACATGTAATGGATGCTTAATTGGTTTTTGTTGATGGTTAGGACGATGTTTGGTCAGAAACACATCCTCTCAGTCTCCTGAACAAAAAATTATTTTTGGGGTTGATTCTACAATAGGAAGAGTGCTACTAGGAAAGAGAGGGCACTTGCCACTCATGATCTCTTGCATCTTTGATAGTCTCTCAATATGAATTTGAGGCCAACTGGAACAGAAGTAGCCAATGGTATTTAACCACTGAATATGTTTTACTGATATCTACCTATAGCATAAAGTTGTCCATTGATCATTAGCAAATACATCTGATTATTGTTTAGGAAAGACTGGCAATAGCAAAATGTCTACAGTGTTTACTATGTGAATCTATAAATAGGTTTAATTTGTTTTTTTATTCTTTATTTTTTCCAAATTCTTCACAATAAATTAAATTAATCTGATAGTCAAAAAAATACATGACGTTCTAAACATTTTTTTTCTATTCCGATAAACCAAAGTACTAAGATGTTTAATAGTATAAATGCCATTCTACATATTGATTTCTTATTTAAATTAAAATCTAACATGGGAGCCCTGGTCAGGTGGCTCAGTTGGTTGGAGAGTCATCCCATACACTGAAGGGTTGAGGGTTTGATTCCCGGTCAGGCACACACGTAGGCTGTGGGTTCGATCCCCGATTGGGGTGTGTATGGGAGGCAACCAATTGATATCTCACATAGATGTTTCTCTCTCTCTCTCTCTCTCTATTTCTCTCTCTCCTTTCCTCTCTCTCTAAAATCAATGAAAACGTATCTTCAGGTGAGGATTTAAAAAAAACAACAAACTAATATTGGAAAGACTAACTGCCAAAAACCATATGTCAAGGGTGACAGTTAATTGCCAATATTGAAAAGGGCAATACTTCAATAAAGGTAAACGCTAGTTGTTAAAACTCCTTTAAGATGCTCTAAATTAATACAATATCACCATATTTGTTAATGAAAGCCTAAAAAACAAATGTTTTCTCATCTCTTATCAATGGGGTTTGGAGGTAGGATATCCCTGCCTCCGTCGTCAGAGGAACCATACTAGGACACAGACTAAGGTTCTTAGCCCAAAGGAAAACAATGATTGAATTAATACCAAAAAAGACTTAAGGAACATGTCCGTTAGACATTTATCCAGTGGATATGCTTTTATAACTTCCTAAGCATGCATTTGTTACCTGAAAGAATTCAGATGGATCCTTCTTTCAGTGTGAAAACGTTTGGGGGGAATTTCCCTAGACAGGTCATCAAGGATATCTGTTATTAGCAACACTAGCGCATTTCATTAAGATTGCTTTGGTGCCGGGGTATATCCCTTCCAAACAGGACTTTGTGGAGAAAAAGGATTTCAAGAGATATTTGTCCAAAGGAGGCTTCAAAGAAAAATGGAGACCAGCAGCTCTTGCCTAAACTTGCCATATTTTCTGTAATGTCTTTCTTTACCCACCTCACCCCAGTGTCTGTCACTTAAGCTAAACACACTATAGAAAGAATATATGAGTATGGCTTAATATCAAATCATTTATGCCTGTTACTGGTTCTACATCCCTTTAGAGTGTCATCGGAAGTTGCTCAGTCGAAAGGCTCAGTCAAAGCTAACATTCTTTCCTCATGTCTTTTTTCCCCCAAGAGTGTTGAAAATTTCATTGTTCAAAGTGCAAATATGATTTAGAAAATCATTGATCAGAAAACCTAAAGAGGTGATGTAAAAAAGTGGCTTGAGAACCTGAATTTAATGGGCTTTACCAGTCAAAGACTTAGAAACTGCTTTCCTATGAGTGACTGGGCTGGAACAGAACAAAGTCAATTACTGACTGTAATTAAGAAGTGGATGCTTTTAAACTGTAGAGAGCAGTAGCAGACTTCTCCAGACTGCCTAGTAACTCAAAAGATTAGTGGGAAGACAGGGGAAAGGATGTGAACTGAATCTCTCTGATAGTATGCTTTGAAGGAATTGCATTTGTGTAGTTCGCTGATCCACCTTCCCAAACTAAATTCATAAATCAATGATTATGTATGATTAATGCAGTGAAATACTTGGACAAAAGAAACTTTTAAAGTACATTTTTGCTTGTGGTTGTTTCAGCAGTAACAGATCTCCTTTCTGTTGTATAGAATGCACCAAAAATGCAAATGCACTGCTTAAATACTTATATTTTATCACTGTGTAAACTTACTAACCTGGAAACTGAACTATGTTGGCTCTTTTCTAAACCCTCAGAATACAGTAAATCTAATTATGTGTGTTTCTTATACTTTAAAAATGTTCCTTTCTATAATTTTGATAATGGTTTATTTATAATGACAGGGAAATATATTGTAGATTACATTTGGGCCAATTTATTTTTCCTTTTGTATGCTAACAAATTGTAATGTGATATAACACATTCATAATCAAAATATTTACATTTAGATTAGGGTGAAGGTAGAGGTCAAGGGCATTACCAATTTCCCTGAGTTAGTTAGAAGTGACCTTATATTTTTAGATTACTAATTCTGTGGCAACACTTTATAAAGTAAATATTTGGGATTTTGTGTAAGTGAAGAACATTGCAAGGGTGTTCAGATAATTAGGCAAACATCAGCTTAACTGTCTTTTACTAGATACATAAAACAGAAGACTATTTGGAGGCTGTTTTGAGCCATCCCAAACCTTACATTCACTTTTATTTAAAAAAAAAAAAAAAAAGAAGAAGAAAAAAAAAGAGAGAGTGATTGGGCCTGGTAATCTGTCAAATTCTAGTGTGGGTAATTAATTTCCTCTTATTTTCTAAACTTTCACTTCTCATAATTGCAAACAGTTTGAATAGTTCCTCTCCTTACAGTTGTAAAACATTGGACTCCATCTCCCTGAAGAATGGTTGCATTGCAGTCCTGAGTGATGTTGCA
The DNA here is from genome assembly GCF_054644295.1 of Miniopterus natalensis. Taxonomy (NCBI): domain Eukaryota; kingdom Metazoa; phylum Chordata; class Mammalia; order Chiroptera; family Miniopteridae; genus Miniopterus; species Miniopterus natalensis. The sequence goes on along the minus strand of NC_142088.1, from coordinate 62,070,473 downwards.
TCTCTATATAGTTTTGCTAAAAATAAATGACAAATGAATATTTATGTATATGTGTAATCGAAGATTTCTCTAGCACTCTGGGATCATTGTTATTAAACGTTGCCGTAAGAATCACTGAAACCTTCAGAGTGAGCTATTTTGGGTAATAATTGTCACTTTAATGATAGAATTATGGAGACAGCCTGCAGCATGATTTGTGATTTCCTGAACCTGTGCCACATTTCAGTGTTCACCTCCTGTTCAGAGCAAGCAGGGCTGAGGAGAGGTGACTAGCTCCTGATTCAGTGTGTTGAAATGTCAGTCCTCTAAACCTCTGAAGCTTGCTTGACGTGTGACAGCAGCCGGGAAATGTTCATCTTCCTGTTGAAACAAAAAGTCAATAATACAAAGAGAAAATCTTCACAGTTCAGATTGATGGCCTAATACAAAAAGCATGCCCTCACCCACGCTAATCAAATTCTTCTCTAAGTAGCCCTTTATGTGTGAAATCAAGAGCACGGCTCTGTTTCTATAGGGTCCTATCTTCTCTCACAATTCTGGGGAGGAAAAGATTCACTGCAGTGAAAATCGCATAGTTACATGCCAACTATTTAGCAGCCCTGAGAGTTTGGAATGGGAATGTTCATTTGATAAATATTCTCCATAAGAGGTTCAAATATGTAAATAAACTTCTATTCTAATATGCTCCCTTTGTGGGGAAATTGGTCCTTTATTAATTTCCTATAGATCTTTATGTAGGAAAGTAGAAATAGCCAAATGTTATTCATTTGAATGACCTTTTAGAAAAGTCTGCATTTAGTCTCTTTGGTAAATAATCTGTTTTAGAGCCCTCCATAAAAGGAAATCAAATATAGCGATACTATTAGATTTGAAAAAGACAAACAGGAAAGAGCCCAAAGTGCAGAATGAATTCTGACACACCCGGGCGCATTTTTCTGAGGTTCTGACTTAAGTGGATACTGTCTGCATTATTCTGAACTTCCTGGCTTGCTTTTCCTTGAGTTGGAGTAATTCAGCTTTAGAACTACTCTGAGTTAATCGTTCTATTATGAAAACAATAATGTATTTGTTATGACATGAAAAAACAGTTTATAGCGAGCAGTTCAAAATGATCCTAGTCTCCCAGTTCCCAGAAAGACAATTACTGGAATACAAGAAAATATTTAAGTGTATTGAAGTGTGTTTTTAAAAAAAGGATGCATATTTTTTTTAATGTAAGAGATCTATTTTATCTGGTTTGCTTACCTGTCAATTTTTCCCCCCCCAGATCACAACAGCATCAGGAAATGAGTTTCTTCTACAGTCAGATATTGACTTCATCATATTGGATTGGTTCCACGCTATCAAAAATGCAATTGACAGATTGGTATGTATTTGTTTTGGCTGTTACCTTTATTAATTAAAATGTAGTCATTTAAATCTTGTTGCTTAGGCATATAACACATATACATTTAAATGGATTCTATGGATTGACAGATATTAAGTTATTTTTTAAGTTTAAAGAGAGTCCACTAAAAACGAACAGGATTTGTGGACCTAAATGTCATTTGATTTTGCTCTTTCAAAAACACAAGGCATTCATATTTTTTTAATGAACTAACACGGACATTCATCTACTAGAGACTGTAAAAAGCACACAAGCGCTTAATAACTATGGAATTTTCACATTTTCAGTTAATGCAGTTTGTAATGCATATTCTTGAAAATAAATATTAATGTGTTTAAGCCCATACTCACTCTCATACTACCAGTAAATAATAAGCCTTTGTACTGATTTTCATTGTTCTTCAGCTAAAATAGATTGTTCTTCTCATGAAAATTACATATCTAGAACTTCATGAAATTACCCTAACTCACACATTCAGTGTATGTTTTTAGAAAGTCAAGTTATTTAAAACTACCCATTTTATACTGATTTTAGACCAAACATCTAATTTTAGGACACTAATATTTGGAAAATCTTGAGGAAGAAATATTTTTGAGAGCTTTTAATAAGATATACAACAGGAAAATGCACTTTCTGTATGACTTTATTGCTATTTAATTGCAGTCTGCCATTATGTAGCATATTGATTTGGGGACTAAAACTTCAAAAAAATAAACAAACAAATTGACTTTTTCCTTATCCAGTATATGCCCTTTTCCAGGCAGGTGTGAGTGCTTGTGCACCTCCCCCCACACACATGCATACACACACATATGCACATGTGCACAAGCCCACACACACACACATACATAGCTAGTCATTAAAAGGAGTGGTCTTTGGAGTCACACAGCCTGAGTTTGAGTCCTGCTTCTATCATTTACTAGCTGTGTGGCCTTGCACAAATTACTTATCTCTTTTGGCTTCAGTTTCCTTGTCTGGAAAGTAAGGATAATAATAATAATAATACCTCATAGGATTACTCTGATGAAGAATTGAGTTAATGCATGTGGAGTGCTGGGGTAATGCACAGGATTTAGTATGCCCCACATATATAATTACTATTAAAGTAGAATGTTAAGCTTAGCATAAAGGGCCCCATCCCAAAAATAATATCAGATTTTAAAATGTCCCTTTAAATCTAACATCAAAATAGATTCCCCAAATTATTTTTTGAATTATTTCTTCCTTGTAAATTTGTTCTGGCTAATTGTTTGGTATTTCCAGCCAAAGGATCCAAGTAATCCATCAAGAAACCTGGAATTATTAAAAATCCAGAGATCCTCCAGTACTGAATTACTAAGTCACTATGATAGTGATATAAAAGAACAGAAACCAGAGCACAGAAAATCTTTAAGTAAGTATTTTTCTAACTTGCTCATTTTAACTTAGTCGAAATGCATTGCTTATGAAATATAAATGTATTAAAATGAGATTTGAGCCAAACTCACACTACTCGTGAAAGATGCCTGGCCATTTCCTAGCCAGGGATTCGTGCACTGGAGGGCAGTCTGGGCATTTTCCTTGCATTATTGTTAGTAATGCCTTCTGAGAAAATAATTGTTTCAAGGTCATGGTCTCTGCTTACACCAAACATCTGAATCTCTGAGTAATAGCCATGGCGTTCAGATTGGTGATTGATTTTGAGAGTGGGAAATGTCAAGTGTCTCCAAACCTTGGTATGCTGACTATTTGATTTCCATCCATTAAAAGATGTATGAGCGACCACCACAGTTGGCCCAACTTAAACCAACAAACTCTGCAACTTTCCACACTTTCAGACCACCAGAAAGATTTAGAAATATGGCATGTGAATTAGTTGTTCTCTAAGGTCACATGGAGTTCTAATATTCTAAATGAAATGAATTTGGAATGAAAAGGAGTAATCTCACCACTTATATCATGATCTTGAGTATATCTCTTAACCTTTCTCAACCTGCTTCTTTCTCAGTAAAAGGGGGTTATTAAAAGGCGTCAGTCACACTTATCTCACAAAGTTGGTGTGAGTCTCAGCCTCCTGAAAGAAGAAGTAGATATCTTTGGAATCAGAGAAAACCAATGTCTTAAAGCCTCAAAAATTACAGTACCTTTCCTGCGTCACCCACATGGCTACCCCAGTCTTCTGATTCCCCATTTTTCTGCCATTTCCTCTGATAAAAATTCAATGTAGTTTCATGCTAGTATTTTGAATTTAGGGAGGACTCAGTAAGCAGAGAAGAGATGCTAAGATAATATATACATATGTACATAAGTATATGTGCTAGCTGACTATATATATGTGTGTATATATATACACATATATTTGTGTGCATTAGGAAGACTATATATATAATATACATGCACATGCACACACATATCACAAGGAAGAGGAAAGCTATTTATATGTAATAACATATCTTCCAAAGCTAAATAATTGGGAGACTAAAAATATAAAAATAACATGACAATTTCAAGTAGATTCACCCCTTCAAAATTGTCATTATTTTAAGAACTGAATCATAATTTCACCAACTGCTAGATACGTATTTAGTTAGCCAGTTGTGTTAAGTTGGAGTTTAAAATGATCAGTGTTAATGTCTTGAACTTCATAGTGCTTTGCAAATATGTTGTGGAGAATTAGCAATTCCATTTAAAAAGATTCTTCCACATGATGGTACATGATGGTACAGTTTAGAGTTATCTCATTTGAACATTTCCCTTAAACTCCTGGTCATTGTCCCCTTTTACTTCATATGGGATCAGACATCAGGTAAGATTTTGGAATTAAAGTTAAATTGTGAGTATATGATGTTAATCATATAGCCATTTTGAAGTATATATAAAAGATGTAATGATCAGTAGATCTGGAATCTCAAATATAATTGCTGCTTTAAAGGAGAACTTGACACACTTCTTAAAGCCTGGAGCTCTGGAAAAAAATTAAGGTTTATAAAAGTGTGTTTGAGAAACACTGAGGCAAATGGATTCTTTGTTCGGGAATAGTCACATGAAATGTTTTAGGATGATACTGGGGGAGGAGGATTCCTACAGACAGAATACCACCTACTTCTCTTCAGAATTTATTTTTAATTCAGAATTTATTTTTAATTCAATTATTTGTTTATTTGGGGATTAAATTCAATCCTGCCTAAAGACAAGGGAAGAGACACATAGAATTTACTTTATTCAATTCAAAATGTACGTAATTGCATAATGACCTTAAATTCGTCTCCTTTTGCCATCCAAAAATAATGATAGCTAGTAAATATTGAGCACCTAGTGTTCACTAGGCATTGTTCTAAGCACTTGTGTTATACTGACTTAATCATCCCACTAATCCAATGATGTAGGTACTGTTATTAACCTTATTTTATAGATGAGGAAACTGAGGCACAGAGAATTAAGACAACTTGTACAAAAACAAGTTATGGAGACAAGTTTTAAAGTTAAGCAATCTGATATTAGAGCCTATGCTTTTAATTGTTATACTGTATTGAAGAGAGCAAAAAAAGGTAAACTTAGTTTATCAACCTTGGACTTGATGGAAATATTGTATTAAAACGGGATCCATAGAGATCAGTAAACTTAACCAGAGACCCAAATTCATATTAGCAAAAGAATTAAAACCAGATGTTTTCTTTGGACTTTGATTTCACCATTAAAACAAAAGGGTCATTTAATCTTTAATGCTAGCCCTAATTTTAGAAAATGCTTCTTTTTTGTGTTTTGGTGTGTATTTATAGTTGTAAGCATTTGTTAGAGCTAGCATGATTTTTGCTATGTAGGATATGGTTAATAGCCATCTATTACTTTGAATTAAGTTTATTCAGTATTTGTGTATTCATTTTAATTTGAAAGCCATAATGACTGACCCACCCACGCAGTATCAAATCAGACTATGCACTTTAAATAGTGATTGCCATATTTTATATTGGTAATTTTAAAAATATTTTTTCAAGTAAGAAATATGCTGTGTGAAACTCCTCTGATCTCAGTCCTAGATTTGGACACCCAAACTTAGGTTTTTAAAATATGCGTTCAGTTTTATGCCACCCTCTTGAGATTAAATAATTATGTAGAATTAGAGATTCACAGTGTCTCCTTCCTTATTACTAGTCTAAGCACAAACTTTATTGTCAGTTTGCTGCCTTTGGCTTCCTGTGCCCTTGATGTTCCCACGAGTTTTGTCGCCAAGATTGTAGACAGATAAAGCCAGAATTCCTTTTTTAAAGGCCTGTGAGCATCATTAGCAGCTAACAGGTGGTCATTTCATTGTCCAGTTTCCCTGTATAGCATGGGAAAAAATATGCGCTCTCAATGAGCGAATTCAGAAAGTTAAGTGCTTAAGTATACTTTCCTTTTTAAAATATGATTCTAACCTGCCAACACTATTAAGTACTAATCAGATATTTTAAGATATCAGTTGAGTCTAACAGACAAGAAGCCGGAAAATTCAATGCAAGGGCCAAATCACTGTGGGAAATTCAAGACACCAGCATGGGATGAGAGTGGGAGAGCAGCTCTCCAGGGATGGCTGTTATGGAAAATGGAGAGTCAATCAAAGAAAATGCTAACAGATTTTTCCAAGTCTTCCACTGATGGCAAAGAGGAAGTCTCAGATATAAATCCTGCATCAGATAACCTTGGAGAGGTTTCATAACTTTTCTGAGCTTCACTGCCTAGATCTATAAAAATGGGTTTAATACTGTCCTTGCAGGATCATGTGAGAATTTGAAATTAGATATGTAAATACTTAGCTCACAGCAGGCACTCAATAAGTAAAAGCTCTTATTATTATTCTCTATGTCCCCAAGCAGATGGCACCAAAATAGGGCACGAGCCAAGGGTGGTGCCTGATGGAAGATTGGAGCAGGGCATATATACTTGACATCCTCTCCCTGAGTGTAGAGGAAATAGGGGAAAGGAGCCAGGATTGGAAATGGGAGCCATAGCTGCAAAACTCTAAATATGAGCAGCTGGTCTTTCCCCTGGCGACTCCCCAGGTGAAAATGGCAGCCAGGGCATTCTTGGGAGCAGCACACCAGGAAATAGCAGAAGGGAGCCAAGAGATACTCTTGATTCTTTTATACCCAGAAGAGCATGTCATTTAAGAAGTTCCAGTTGATGGAAACGATTCAGCATCTAGACATTTCACTATTCCTTTAGACATAGCTCTAGTTTATTCACCCAGTCATGTTTTCAGTAATAGATATATCTGAAGGTGTACAACAGAAATTTTTTATGTCACTCATATGTGCTTTCATTTATTTAAAAATTGTTTTTGTATTCCGTTTATGCTCGAGGGGTAATATATCTCATGTTAATCAATTGTTAAACTGTAAAAATTACTTTTATATAAAATGAGCATTTTTAGCATTATAAATAAGAATCCCAAAATTAATGTGGGTTAGAAGAATGACATAAAAAGTCAAGAGAGCTAAAAGGAAATGAGTTTCTTTTTATCTTTTTATTAAATTATCATAAAAAACAAATGTGTTCTGCGTAAAGTCCTGAAAGTATTTAGATATAGATTTCTCAATGTGATAGCCCCTTAGTAATGTGTGTAATAAGGGCGTAAGTACCAGAGTACAGGGTAAAGATAGAACTGGAAAAATTGGATTGAGACATTTATACGATGTAAAAAATAAAAATGCTCGTGGGCCTTTAATGATATCTTTGTTTAAAAATTTGCCTGCAAACAAATCTTGGTCACGCCAAGTGAAAAATAGTGTGATTGAGAGAAGGCAGTTAATCTGCCTTGTACTAATCTAAATAACGATAATACTGGTCATCCACAACTCTAAGTAGACTGTGTTTGCAAAACCCAGTTGTAAACCGGTTGCTCAGACCTCAACATGTTTTCATAAGGAAACCATGTACAAGCCACAAAAGCACCCTTGAACCTTATGCAATCAATTAGAATGCTGTTTCTAGGGAACCGCTCATTCTGGGTTTGTTGCACCCTGACCCTAGGAGCTAAGACTCCCCAGGGGCATTGCTTTCTATCTGGTTTCCTTTTTTTCCTCCCCTTCTCCCGCACCAGCTCCACCAAGGCAATTAGGGTTCTCAGACTGGCTTTGGCTAGTAGGTTCCAGAACCCTAAAAATCTCCGGTGGTGGCAGTGAGGAGAAGCTGAGTCTCCAAGCCAGAAGAAACAGTGGAGGAGAGATGGGGGACTTGGGAGGAAGCTTATGCAGCACGGGCGGGTGGTCTTTGCAAGAAATGTACGTGATCACAGATTAGGCCTGGCACTGTCCTAAGCGCTAACATTTGATGAATCTGGGTGTTGTCTATATGAATGGTCATGATGCTATTGCTTTCAGTATGTTTGAAAAGTTTCACAAATTAAAAACTGGAGTACGCACACACACACACACACAGCATTACTTATGTTCATAATTCAATAAGAAAAAATATATATTTTCTAATTGCAGTTTCAAGACCTTTAAAGATCAAATTTTCTGAATATGTGTTACATTTACCCCTTTAAATATAAAACATTGAAAACTCATTGTTTTCCTGTTTTTTCCCCCAAAAGCCAATATTTTTTTTCTTCTTGTGACCTTTATGGTAACTATGTAATTAAGAAAATTTGTAAGATGTTTATTATTATCCAAAATGGAAAAGTCATATGGGTGTCTTAGATAAATATGTAATTAGCAATTGTTTTAAATGCATATTATGAAACCTGTTCTGGAGACTCACATAAATACAGGTTTTAAACTTTCTTCTTATTAGGTAGTTTATTTAAAACAGACTAATCTTGCCAGTGCATGAAAATAATAAGATGAATAAGCCATCTGTCAAGAAAATAAAGACAATGTTAAAATTGCAAAAATAAATTATATATAGCTCTGAAGAGACAGAACAACTGTCACCTGAAAAAAACAAAAAGGTCATAATATTTTTGTAGAATATTATGGGTTATTGTGTTATCTAAGGGACAAAGGTTTCTGATTTGAGTAAGATGGTCAATCATCTGATTTTTTTTTCTAAAATCAATAGTGCCACCCAGGCACCAGTTTCATAACATATCCTTCTGAGAAAAACAAATGATTACACTGAAGTGTAAAAATAAAGATAAGTTTAACTATAGTTATAAGATAGACAAAATATCTAAGGGACAGTGAGTGTCAGTTCTTTCTGGATTGTGTTCCACAAGTTAAGGGAATTTTTTATTTCAAAATATTCCAGTTTATGAAGAAAAAATGTAAAGTTCTAAATAAAAATTCATGTTGCTAAAGCTGAAGGATTTCAATGTCATGAGAAAAAACCAGTAAAGATTAGACACACACTTGATAATCAGGCATCCGAATTACTTTGTCAAAACAGTATTATTCATGAAGGTCCCAGGGCTTCGCTGAGGTTGTGTGTGACCACAGTGATTGCTTTGAAATGTGTTCCCAAGATAGCAGCAATCCCAACTTTCCTGGGACCCATAGATTGGAGCTTCTTCAAACCATTCCGTTTTCCATGAATCATTTGATAAGACTTGTTATAAGCTGAGCAAAGAATGTTCTGATTAATCTCTTCTTTCCCATCCAAGGGGATGATCTTGCCTTCTGACCTGTGGGTGTTCGTTGTCATGTATCTTGTAGCATCAGCTACTCTGAAAGTCTATCTAACCCTATCAGCACTCAAGCACTAGATCACCCCATCCCCTCCTGACCCTGGCGGTAACTTGGTGACCATATGTACCCTTAGATGAACTGCATTTAATCAATTTCTCATTTCATTAGGTCAAATGGCATTTTTATTTCAATAATAGGCCAAATCCAGAGGGCTTTTTGCTCTAACTCTCAAGCAATATTTCATTAACATTAATACACTACTGTGATTGTAAACAATAGAAAAAATGCTCTTTGATCTCTTCTGAAAGTTTTCCTCTGTTTATTCTATGACTTTAGAATAGGCATATATTATCATTTCCTTGTAGAGTTAGGCATATAATATTTGTTCGCTTTTGTCATATCAAGTTTAAAGTATTTTAGTTAAACATGAGATGTGAGGCATTCTTACAGTGAATCCCTGTGAGGAGAAAAACATTCCTTTGAATGCAATGATCACCTCTTTATGTTTGCAGGATTTATTCGGTGTACTCCTATCTGTTTCTACAGAATAGGAACAGTGCTACTACTGTTCTTCAAAATCCTAAAAGAAAGTAATTTGCTTTTTAATGCATTTATTACATGTCCTAAATAAGCCTAATGGTATGCTTAGAAAAAATATATATTTATCATAAACATACAATCTATGAGATTTTCTTGGAAAACAAGTTTATTTCTGACTATTCATAGTAATGCTCACAGCCGTGTAAGGAAAATCATGTATTTCTTCCATCCAAAAGTATGAGAGGTATTGAATCAGTCTGTCTGTTGATCTTTCTTTGATTATTTAAATAGAACCTGAAACTAAATACTTTTGCAGCCTAGTTTCCCGAAAGTAAATAACTATATTACTTTTATTGTTGAAAGTATTATAGATACCCCCTCCCAATGACCCATCCACCCCACACCTGACTCTCACCCCAGGCCTTCTTTTTTTATACAAAATTAATTAATCTAAAAAAAAACATACAATAGAAGCAAAATAACAGGAGCAATTCCCTAATAGAAAATGCAGGACTGGCATAGTGCCACCAGATGTGGTGTCCTCCAAAACTCAAGTCAGAGGTAAAGGACAGTTTCTAATTAAATTAGGGCATTGCAAAGACTTAAGTTTAAGTTTCTCAGTAGAAACTTTTTTATGACCTGCATTCTCTTCTCCAGTTTTATTCCCACCAAGCCTGATCCATGATTTATATTCCAGGGAAATGTGCTTATAATGTTGGCTTTTACCTTTAAGGTCTCCTCTTAGCTAAATTAACATCTTGTAAGACTCAACTCAGGCCACATCTCCTCCAGGAAACTCTCAGACCTCTGTGGTAAATTAGATGATCCTCCCCAGTTTTCCCATAATACTCAATCTATATCTTTATCACAGTGATTGCTAAAGTGTGTTATAAGAAGCCGATGGCGGCTGGCTCTTTGTTTATCCTAGGTTGCCAGGCTCTGAAAAGGACTCTGTTTTACCTGCATATCTGCAACTAGCAGAGTGGCTTGATGATATCTGAGAATACAGCTGACCCTGAATAACAAGGCTTTGAACTGCATGGGTCCACTTATATGCAGGTGTTTTTCAATAAATACTGCAAATATATTTCCCTTTCTTATGATTTTCTCAATAATACTTTCTTTTCTTTAGCTTACTTATATTATAAGAATGCAGTATATAATAGATATAATGTGCAAAATATGTGTTGATCTGCTGTTTACGTTATCAGTAAGGCTTCCAATCAACAGTAGGCTATTTGTAATTAAGTTTTTGAGGAGTCAGAAGTTATACATGGATTTTTTTACTGTGGGGGATCAGCACCCCTAACCCCTGTGTTGTGTGTTGTTCAAGGGTCAACTTGAACTCAGGAATGTGCAGTGTTAAACCAGTAAATGACTGCGTGAGGATATTCAAGTGACTATTATAACATACTTCTCATTCTTTGCTAAGTATGAAGATGGAATTCCTGACACTTGTTTGAAAGACAATAAATTATTTCTTTTTCCTGATTACTTGAACTAGTTTGATATTTTAAGATCACTATTTATATATCCTCTCAATTTCTTCTTAGAACTGCAAATATCAAAACAATGGTATATTTTATGCAGGTCTTATGTACTGTGCCTACAAGAATTCTGTACAAATAGGTGCTTTATTATACAATAAAGATAAAAATGACTAAGTTCTTGGGGGAGGGGAAATGCAAAATCCTGGTAGTCCCTTTGTTTAAAGTCACTGTCTTTTCAACATCTTTTAATCTAGGGAAATATTTATATCATGAATTCTAACCTTCTATTTTATTTGAGAGAATCACTCACTCTTATTCATACTTACTCTTGAGGCCCTTCTGTGGGCTCTTAGAATTTTCAAGGCTCTATTGGAGTCAAGAAAAAAAAGGAGAAACTCTGTAATGTTCAAAAAAGGGAAATAGTTTTGATAATCTTTAGAAGACTCTGAGGATAATTTTCTTTAAAGCCAACTTATTTATAAAAATCTAGTTTAACACAGAAGTTCAAAGGTGTTATGGGACTGTGTCAGAAATATGGGTCTAAGAGTCAAAAAATTTGAATAAAATTCCTACCTCCAGGATATACTAGCTCTAAGATGTGGACAAGTTTCTTAAGATCCTTGAAACTGACTTTCCAGATAAATATAATGGGTACTATTATGTTAATAGAAAATAACATAAATACATAAACATATGCATGATCTAAAGAGATAATACAGATATCAGGTCTAAGGGAAACGTATATACTGAATCTAAACTGTATCCAAGAACTTTGTATATTTATATTGTTATATAAATATTAGATAAAATGATTTCCAAATGGGTGTAGTATGAGCAAAATAACCATGACTTGTCTACTGTAACTCTGTCAGTTTAACTCTTTAGAAATCTAGCAAGAATGCACTTTGCCAATGATTAAAACAATTGGAAAAATTTGGTATAATTTACCAAAGGCTTACTCTTTTAAAAAATGTCTTCATTAGTCTATTGACTTAGGGGATCATATATACTTTCACTTTTAGTTTCTTTAAGGTATTTGAGTGTTAGGACAAATAAATCCTCAGTTTTGACATTCCTGAGTGTGAGCCATTTTATTACAATCTCTAGAGATTAAACTTCACTGTGTCAGTTGCCTCTTCCATTTTTATACAAAATAGTAAAATAATAAAATGGTAAAATTTTAAAGAGTTATATAATTCTCTTAAAAGTAAGGAAAGGTTTTATTTAATTTTATTATTTTATATATATTTGTATATGTATATATGTATGTTTATATGTATATGTATATATGTATGTATGTTTTTTACTAAACAAAAATAAAACCACATAAATATAGAGACATTTTTAAGGAATGAACTGAAAGATACTGAAAATCTGGACTCACCAAAGCACACTCTGCTGACAGGCTGGCATGCCTGGATGCCCCCCATGTCTGCTGTGCCTGAATGAAGGGATGTTGATATCTGGGGGAAGCGATCCTAGCTGACCGAGATGTCACTCATTGCTTAAGCCAAGATCTCTCTATTCCATCAGACTGTAAATGCCTGAAGGGCATAAACTATGACCTTCCAATGATTACTCCGCCTCATCCCCATTACCTAGAACAGAATCTGAAACACGGTGGGGATCAGTATTAACTGCCCGCCTGAGTGAGGGAGTGAATGAAAGAGATGAAGAGGATAAACTAGTTATGAATATTATGCATGAGCAATGAAGGAAAAGGTTGAACTGTGAGGTACTGACCTGTTGGTGGATGCTTTAGTTTGCGTTCCTCCCCAGGCAGTCCCTGAGACAGGATTAGAATGTAGGTAATAAGGTTGAAAAGTGATCCCTGTAAATACAGGTGGGAAATGGGGAGAGAGAGCCAGGGAAGGCAGCCAACAAAGGGAAATAAAAGGTACTTGGAGTTTAATGCTGATGTGAAACTGGGAGCTTTTCAGATTAAAGAAAGAATTGGGAGAGAAAAATGGATATATATTAGGAGAGGAAAGAAAGAACTACAGAGCATAAAATGCTTGGAGAACAGCAATAGATCAGTGAGCCTAGGCTGCTCAAAACATCAGAGAAACCACTGGAGATCAGCTTGGAAATGAACAGCGAGCATTAACAGGTCTTGCATGGAATGCTAAGAAATTTTGACTCTATACTCTAAGTAATGGGAGCCTAGTGACAGACTGTTATGCAAGGAGACATTAACAGATCTGATATTCAGAGTGGTAGCTTGGTGGAAATGTGGAGAATATCAAAGAGTGCAAAAAAGAATGAAAGATCAGAGGTAGGGAGATAAATTAGGAAACTGTCACAGTGGACCCAGTAACATAATGCAGGCTGAAACTAAGCAGTGGCAATGGAGAAGGGGAAAGGTTGGAGATTTCTGAAAGGATATTGATAGGTTTTTTAGCATGTATTGGAAGAATTCTTGGCAGTTCTCGGATACCCATTGCTTCTGTGGTTTGGATAAAAATACCACGGTGTCCAGGAGTTGAACAGAACTTGCATCCTATATCTCATTCTTTCAGAATCCAACTAGATTCTTGCTAAAAGTGTGGTCCATGGACCAACAGCAACAATATTACCTGGGGGCTTATTAGGAAATCCAGAATCTCAAACCCCACTCGAAACCTACTGAACAGAATCTTCATTTTAACAGATGATTCACATGCACATTAAAATTTACGAAGCATACTACCATATGGCAAAAATAATTTCTCTAAGTAAGTTTTTGGAAGTCCAGAGCCAGGGTGGACTTGAGACTTTGACAAGACCTGCTTAGGTAGAAATCTAGTCTGCCTTTCTGTAAAAGGTTAACATTCTATTGGCTGTGCCATGACAATGTTTTGATGGTGAATATTTATTTAATCTCATAATCTCTTTCAACCCATGATTTCAGACTGAGACAGAACAAAGACTTATAGTTTCCTTGTAAGTTTTGCCTGTACCACACCGAAATCACGACCTGTGAACTATCCATGTCAAAAAATCAACAGCACTAGCCAAACAACAACAATGAAAATTAAGCCAAGAATAAACTACTCTCACCAAAACCAACAGCCAAGAAACCAAAGCTCTAAGCGATTTCCCAGAAGAAATCCATGAATTCCCTGGATATTCTAATGTGCAAAGTCCATCAGAAATGCTACTTACTCTTTATTTTCCATTTGATTCTTCTGGGAACATACATTCTCATATGTAGCCTTCTTTCTGTCACTTCTCCAAATGCAAAAATAATAGTATTTTATTGCTTAATGTCTTTTACCTTTTTTTGTTCTTGGGTTCTTGGATTCATTTCCCATTGGTCTTAAACATCCAGGTTAGATGCTTAATTCTGAATAAGCCATTTTAGCTGTTTTACTTATACGGTAAGTTTATCTGTTGTGCCTGCCAAAGCAATCAAGGCCCACCGGCCTGCACTTTAGTCAAGTACTTTGGAAAATTGCGAAGAAGCCCTGGCCAGTGCGGCTCAGTTAGTTGAGTGTTGACCCATGCACCGAAAGGTTGCCAGTTTGATTCCTGGTCAGGGAACATACCCAGGCTGCAGGTTCTATCCCTCATCTGGGAGCCTACAGGAGACAACCTGTCAATGTTTCTTACATCTTTCTCTCTCTCTCTTTCTCTCTCTCTCTCTCCCTCCCTCTCTCAAATCAATAAAAATATTTTTTTAAAAAGATAATTGTGAAAAAAAGAAAAATAGGTTCACAATTTAGTTATCAAAAAATAATAAACCATAGCCTGGCTGGTGTGGCTCAGCAGTTGAGCATCAACCTATGATCCAAGAGATCACAGTTCGATTCCTGGTCAGGGCACATACCTGGTGCAGCTCGATCCCCAGTAGGGGGCGTGCAAGAAGCCCTTCTCTCTCTCATCAATGTTTCTATCTCTCTATCCCTCTCCCTTCCTCTCTCCCTAAAGAACCAATTAAAAAAATATATTAAAAAACAATAAACCATAGATTCAAACTACAGTCTGATTAATCCTTCTAGTAGTAAGAGATTTCACTCACTGGGAAGAGCTGATAATGACTATTTCTGAAATTTTCTGAAATAAAGCATCATTTTCTCAGTTTTTACCTTTATCTGTTCTAGAAAATCGAAACTGAAATGGACAAATGATAATTCTTTTCTAAGTAAGAATCTTTCTCCCAAATTTGCCTCTAAATGTCCAGTCTCAAAAACTTGTTGGATAGTAATGAGACAGATTGAAAGAGTTTCCTCTAAATTTTAGTAGTGCCTGGATTCACTTCACTTACTTAGCTTTATTATTCCAGGGTGGCCTTTACATAAGAATAATTAATCTTCTTTTTTTGTCCTAGTCTGTACCTGGGTTTGTTATTGAGGTTCCAACCTTATTTTTAAATTACGCATAACTGATTCCACAGAAAGGTTTGGCTGAGAACCCATAGAATTTTTGCTTAACTCATTTTTATTGAACAAAATCCAGAATTTTAGTCAAGAAGCATTAGATATTAATCACATGTGAATGGGATCATTAAAATTTCCTTACCTTCCAGTACAGCCGGTCATTATGGAATCATAAGAAGTGAGCTCACTTAATAATCTTTACAATTACACAAAAGCAATTATTTTCATAAGTCTTAGAAGGAGCTTTTAACTCTTACTTGAAGAGCATATTGGAATATTTGACTGTATTATGTTGTGTTATTATAGATGTGACTTGTGAAGTGAAAAAAAATGTTTTCTGATGCAAGACTCAGAAGTCAATCTTTCCAGCGTGAATAGTTTTAATTGTTTAAATATTAACAGTTGTAATTATATTCTTCACATGACAAGTAGCGGCCTTCTTGCTGAAATATAAATTACAGTATTATTTCTTAATCATTACACTTAGCTTCATAGAAAGGTGGAGGAGAAATGCATATTTTATACTGCAGTTAAGAGCAATCGGTGACAATTTAAGGTGAGTCAGTTGAGAGGAAAAGCTAAAACAAATCCCTCCTCCAAATGATGACTGCCTTTCTCCTTCCTGTGCTTGTAACCGCTTCTCATCTCTGACTTTGAAACCTGGCAGTTTAAACTTGGTTCTTATTGCAGCGGGCTAATCCCTTTCATAAATCACGCTCAAGAGCTGAAATAATTTGCACACCATTTAAAGAGTATTTGCTTTGGAATAGTCACCTCAAGCCCTTTTGTGTATCCTTTCTCTCTAAAGATTTGTAGTATTTGTTTTGTTCTCTGAGGTATAAAAGACCTGGATAAACTTTATTCCTGTTGTTTCAAGATTAGTTAACGAAAATGCATATTAATTCAGCAGGGACAGGCACAAACCTCAGTCAAGATGATCATGCACACGCCTCCCGGGAATCGCAAAGTACAAAATGTCAGTCTCCAAATCTCCTTGGACTTGCTCAAAAGAGCACTGAGGGATTTAAATTTCCAGAATATGTCTACAAATGTATCTTCTTTGTTGTGGAGAACAGGAGCTATACTGATTATTTTTCCCCCGGAAAATTGATTCTAATTTGTATTTGAAGAAAAATTAAGCTATCTACAAAGTAGCTCTTCAAGAATACAGAGGAAAACGGCCACAGAAAAAGTGAATTTAATGTTAAAAAATTATATACCTGATAGACCGCTACATTTTTAATTTATTTAACTTCAAACCTCAGGTCCTCAAATAAAGTTTAACAGCAGAACATCCATTTTTTCTAAAAACAAGTGGACCTCATAAAATCAGAAGTTAACATGCTTAGGTAAAGTTCAATGATACCCTTACATGTATAAACTCAAACTTTACAATTTGCTGGTAAACTCGGGAAATAATTGCCTATGTCTCCAAATAATATACTTGTTTTGTATGGTAAAAGGTGCCCTGTTCTGTTCTCAAACTGAAAATGACCATAAACTTTGGCACTTAAGTGCTTATCCGGAAATGACTAAGTAGATTCGGGGATAATAAATCAGTCATATGGATCCAGCCACCCACGGCCTTGTTCCACTTCTCTCCTTTACAAGTGTAGTCATAGACATTTCCACAGTCCTCAGGGTGCCAAACTTTGCACCATTAGGAAATCTGCAAGTAGCCTGATTTATCTTCCCCACTCAGTTAGCTGAGACCCAACTAAGTAAAAACCAGCAGGAATGAACTTGACTTGTTAAACTTTTTTAATAAGGAGATGCAACAATTACAACTTTCCTCCTTCGCCGCTGCAATTTACATCAGATGGGAAGCCCCTTGTGAAAAATATTTAGATGAGATCTCAAATGATAGGTGCATGGCTGGATGATGCTGACTCTGAGTTTTCATTACACACAGAGGATTGTCTGCTGTTCGCAATTAATCCAGACACAATCCTCTTGGTAGTTTGGGAGGAATGTGGAAGAAATAGCCATTTTATAAGTTGTAAACTCCTAAATTACCCTAAATTAGAGACACTATTAATCGGACATTTAGATATAGATAGGTTCTGCTTATTGTGTAGGCTCATCTTCCCCGGATGGAGAAATCAATTAAATATTTAGGATGTGGAATACCTTCCAGGTTGGATAATGCATTTCATTTAAATTATGGTCCTCCAATCTGAAACATTAAAGGGGATCTTAACGGATGGAAGCACATTACTGTCTCTTGGATTGGGCGCATTAACACTTTAAAAATGAATGCGCTTCCCAGGATTTCCTATTTGTTCCACCAGCTGCCTGTCGATGTGCCAGATAAACAGTTTAAGGATAAGTATGTAAAAGATGCATGTGTAACATTCTGTGTGCTGAGGTGCACCCTTGCAGGAAAAGTTTCCAAATGTGGCCCCTTTGGGTGGTTTTTATCAACGCCCTAGCAATCTAAAATAAGAGGGCTCATTTGATCCTGGGAGAGTGGGAGGGAAAACTAATAAAGAGATGCAATTTGTCCTCTCACAAAGATTCCGTGTATTTCTAATCTTGTATTATTTCTTCCTAAAATTTGTTTTAATGAATAACTAATAATTATCACAAGAAAATATTGGAACAATATGGTAGATTTTGAAATAAGCTTTCCCATTATAAAAATATTTGTCATGAAGATAATCATTTGATTTTCACTCAAGGACCATTACTCTGCCAAATCTATGAACAGTATTATATGAACAAAGCCCTTATATCCCCCAGGCTACAGAAGTATATCCCAGGCTACAAGGATAGAATATCAAATTTATTGGACTGCTTACCAAGCTGTAGGCCTTGTTCTAAGAAGTGTACATGGTCTCTCTCATTGAATCCTCTCAACGCCATGAGGTACAGTGGTTCTATATAATCATTCCCATTTTACCTATTGGGTAACTGAGGCACTGAAAGGTTAATCAGTGTGACCAAGGTTACACAGCTCAGAAATGGCAAAGTTTGAACTTGAAACTAAATATTCATACTTCACAGCTAGAACCATAACCATTGTTCTGTGAGACTTCTGGGTTCTGGAGTGAGGCTGGAAGTTTCTGCTACTTACTAATTCTATAAACTTGGAGCCAGTAACTTAACCTCACTTAGCTTCTGTTTTATAATCTTGAGAATGTCAATAATAATAGTACCTACCTCACTGAGTTGCTCGGAAGCATAAATCAGATTACACATGTGACGTTTATAGCAGCATTTGGCACAATGTAAGCACTCAATAAATGTTAATAATAATATTAGTACACATATTCTACTTTTGCCCATAGTACTTTGAAGAGTCCTCCCAATTTCATGAAGAAAAGGTTACCTTAGAGATAAATGATTGAAATCTCTAGAGATTAACATATAGGGTGTCCCCCCAAAATGTATACACACACTTTGAATAATTATAAAGGCAGTGTTTATTAAAGTGGTTTTCATTTTCAAAACTGAGCTATCAGCTGTTAAAGTGTGTATACATTTTTTGGGGGGACACTCTATATTTTCAAAAATTATTTTGGATTTATTGAGGGAAATTGTATATTGAGTGACTTACAGAAGATTACGAACTTCCTGAACTGAATCAGACATTCATCCTCATTAGCTTCCATTTAGAAAAGTCTTGATTCACAGTCGACATAAATATATTATATTAGCTTACTTAGAGAAAACAGATTTATCCCATCATAAAAGAGATGATGAAGATAGGGGTCATTTTCTTTGTTTCTAGAGGCAGACTCCTGATGCCAAATCTGATAGAACACATGCTTCAGTGCATTTGCCTTGCTTGGGAAGACAGCAGAAAATTCAGCTCACCGTTGTCATTATACAAATTGGATGGTCATATTGAGGAATTCAAACATTGGCAATAGAATACAGAATTACAAAGTTCAATGAAGTTTCAGGAATTTAACTGAAAAGAAATTACTGATCAGCATTTTGAGGAACAAATTGATCCCTTCAAAGTTGGGCGGAAAGAATGTTCCAGGAGCCTTCCTTTCTAATCACTGTCATTGAGAGGCCCTGAGGCCTCTTATTTGTTAGTAATTGATACCTAGACTTCAGGCTCAAATACGAACAACTGCTATTTAAAGGGCTTGTCAAGAAAGGAATTAGTTGGAGTTCTTTTTTTTTGACCCAGTCTTTCACTATTGAGCCAAGTTCATTGTAAATCAAGGATGAATCATATGGAGATACTTTTACCCTTTCAGTGTATTAGGAATCTCACACACTATCCCATCCTCAGTTTCAGTTACCCAAGGTCAGCCATGGTCCAAAAATAGTAAATGGAAAATTTCAGAAACAAACAGTTTGCAAGTTTTAAATTAGGTGTTGTTTTGAGTAGTGTGACATAATCTTGTGCTATCCCCCTCTGTCACTCCCAGGATGGGAATCATCCCTTTTCCAAAATATCCGCTCCGTATACACTATCCACCTGGGTAGACACTTAGTAGCTGTCTTGGTTATCAGATTGACTGTCTTGGTATAGCAGTACTTGTATTCAAGTAACCCTTATTTTACTTAATAATGACCCCCAAGCTATTCACATAACTTTTATTATAGTATATTATTATAATTGTTCTATTTTATTAGCAGTTATTGTCATTAATCTGTTACTGTGCCTAATTAATAAATTACACTTTATCATAGGTATGTATGTATAGGAAGATACATAGTATATATGGGATTTGGTACTATATGTTGTTTCAGGCATCTATTGGGGGTCTATTGAATGTATCCCCCATGGATAAGGTGAGACCACTGTAATTAAAACCATCAGAAATGTCCTTTATTTGGTTGGGAAAACAGCCTGATCAGCAACCACCCCATATTTGTTTGTTTGCTTGATTTTTTGGAGGTCCTAACAGTAGAATTAAGCTCCTCATCTACACTTAAACTGCTTTTCTTCTGCTGAACACATAGAAAGGAAAGAACTTATATGAAATGATAATAAAGAAATGGGACCCAGGCCCAATCAGATAGATTAGCCAATGAACTCTGAAAACCAATGAAGAAACAGGTTACACAGACCAATACTCCTCCCAATCTTTTTCTTACCTTTCATAATATAGAGGGATTAAAAATCCCTCTGTATTATAATATGTTTATAGTATAAATGGATTACCCAGATTAGAATGATCTATATCTGAGGATTTACGGAAGACAAAATAATCTCTAAAAAGCCACAATCTATATTTGGTGTCTAAGCAAAGATGATGTAAACTCTAAGAAACTAGAGTAGTGGTAGCTAGCACTCAGCTTACGCATTCCCATCACAGGCATTTATTGAGAAGTTGTTTTGTTCATGCACTGCTTGAAGCACTAACGTTGAAGAGGTTCCAAATGTTTTCAATTCTACATTGATGAAACGTGTTTATGATGACATTTTAATAGATATTTCCTATTCTCTATCACAATAATTTAAGTTAATGATAAATTTACACATGAAATACTATGAAAATATACCTGCTTGATTTTATCAACAAAATGAATACAATGATGACTGGTTATATTACATATGCTTTTGGCAGAGTACTCTGCTCAGATTTATATTTATATCTCACATTGAATTTATTAGAAATTTTGCATTCACATTAAAGATAAACTCCCATCTATAGCTGGTTACATAATACCATGGACCATGGTCTACTAAGAGTTTATAAGGGAAATTTAATAAATCAAAATGCTGCAACCTTGAGTCCTGATGTCTTTTTTCCAGTGTTCTAGAGGCTGGAATTATTGTCTAACTTGCTGTAGGAATAAGAATCTGTCACTTTTCAGTAATAGAAAAAGTGTTAAATGACCTAGAGCCCAGCTGTTAGGAAGCAAGTACTACATTTAATTCCAGATTAGGGCAGCTCACCTGGTTATCTAGCTACAGTCTAGTGATGAAAAGCATTCATGCTAGAGCCAAACGGTCTGGGCAAAGTCTTGGCCCTGCCAATACCATCTGTATGGCTTAGGCAACATTTTCTCATAGATCCCCAGTAAGCACTAAGTCACTTAGCCCCCGAAAATGCTTAGAACACTGCCTGGAATAGAGTAAGTGCTCTTGAAATGTTAGCCATTCATATTAAAGACTTCTATTAGACCAAATAAACCTAACAGTCCGTACGACCTGCATAATTTTAAAAACAAACCAGTAAAAATATAAACCACAGAGTGGTAAATTAATTGGAGGTGGTAGAAAAATTTAAAATAATTAAAATAAAATAATAATTTAAAATTTTCCATTGTCTTAAAATTAAATATATTAGGTAATGGTATGAAGTAAAAATATATAAAGTGATATGGCTAAATTACTTCCAAAAAGTTAAATTATTTTCCTCCCACAGGGGAAAGAATTTTGATCAATCTTTCCACATTAATAAAAATATATATAAACATCAGATGTGCCATGTGCTGTTCTAAGCACATAGCATGTATTTTCTCATTTCTCATCTTTAAAACACCCTATATTATAGAATACTTTTATACTCATTTACAGAGAAGGAAACATAAGTATTTTAGTTTTGTAGCCCAGGCCATAACTTAAACAGTCTAACTCAGAACACATGTTGCATCTTTTAAGCTTTGAACAATTTTGTTTTTATTTTTTCTTGCCTTTCTTTAAGTTTTACTTGTTAATATGTATAAATAATTATATTGTGAAATGATTTTTGTGCATATGTTTTGAAAGATGAAGAGATCTTTAAACTGATATAAATGCATGTGTGTATATATATAATATGTAAAAATAAATTTTAAGGGCCATATTGACAGATGGAAAAAGCACAAATGTCAAGGAAAGTTGATTTAGAAAATAATATATAAATAACAAAAATTAAACTCTAGCATTTATTGATTTAACAGATGGTGAGTTAAAAAGTAAAAACAAAATCTTAGAGTGTAATTTGATTTTTTAAATTAATCAGATTATTTTATGAACTTCTTCAGAAGTTTGTTGTTTTCTAATTATATTTTTAAAAACTCTAACCTTCAAGTTCCCAAATAAATTGCATCATTCATTTAACAGTTCCAGTTTAGAAATCTGCATATATACACATATTTAGTATCAGAATACAAAGTATAATTCCAAATAAGTATTCATATGATTATAGTAGAGGGCAATAGACACACAGATCATAGTGAAAACTCCAGATATCAGCTCTGGGATAGAGGCCTCTTCTGCCAGAACAGTTTTCCTTAAATTTGAAGTTAGACCTTAGACTGTCTCAGCTCAGAAATGCTTAGTGAGTCTAGAAGACTGAATGAATCCTGAACATTTTCTTCAGATTTGACTTGTACTGTAGGACAACTCTTTCACTTTGGGTACATGTGTGAGGCAGTGAATTTATGATGTGGGGTCTTTATTTCCCTGAACTAGAGGTAACCCCAGGGAGCACGGATATGTAACATTTCTTCATTTGGGCTAAACGTTCTAGGGACAATATAAG
Source organism: Miniopterus natalensis (assembly GCF_054644295.1). Lineage (NCBI taxonomy): Eukaryota > Metazoa > Chordata > Mammalia > Chiroptera > Miniopteridae > Miniopterus > Miniopterus natalensis. Next base: position 62,047,673 of record NC_142088.1, on the reverse strand, counting down.
GCTAAATGACTAGTTTTGCTACCATTACAGAAAATTGTCCCACCCCTCCCCCATCATTAAAAGGAAGCAAACTGAAGTAACGGAATTTATCTATAGATATAAGAACCTCAGTAAATTCATCAGAAAAAAATTTAAACTGACAAAACATTAATAATTTTCCAGTGTCCATTTTCTTCAGTGTGACCTAGTACCTCTGGAAAAAAAAAATTTGGTATTTGTAAAACTAACAATGCTAGTTAATGCTGCTTCTGAATTGGCATGCCTTCTCAGCACAGTACATTAAACCAGGAGGCAGTAACACTGGATCCAACAGAACTAGCAGTTCAGCATTAAAAATGGACTGTGCTCAGGTGCACATGAAATGTAAAGCTGGTGTGGTAACGTGTGTAATAGAGACTGGAATTCGCTCATCCTCTCCGCTCTGCCAGGGATATTTGTTGCTGGCTTGGGTTTCTTTTTCTTTTATACTTTTGTTTGGTAGTATATGTTTTCTTTTACAAAAATGGCAGCTTCAAGTTCTTAACTCTGGGGAAAAACTAAAAGGCTACAAAGAAGAACGGTTCCTGATCATAAAATGTCCTGCAAGGGCCTGATAGGAAAACACAAAGCCTCACCGAAGGTGAGGTACGCTTCACATTCCCAGCACACATAGACAAGAAACAGAGTCCCATCTACCCGTCCCGCCATTCACTCAATGTTAGACACTGTTCTATGCACTGGAGATATAATTATGAACAAAAGAAATTAACTTACATTCTCTAAAAATGTCCCACATGTACAAGAATGCTGACCCTAAAATCATGGTCATGTGCATTGAGGGTTGAAAGGTAACTGACTGCACCTCGCTAACCTTCTACTTTCACAAAAGACAAAAGTTAGACCAAAAAGGCACTGTATAATTTAGGTTTCAATGAGAAACCTACTAGTAGTAGGGGGGATGAACAGACAGCTGGCAGATGAACAGACAGGCAGCTAGAGACGGGGGGGGGGGGGGGGAGGGATGGACTTACATAATGGGGCAGCTGGCTAAGCAAGTCTGAAGTCCATGAAGGGAGATCAGGCGCAGACTGGGACTCCCCAGGCAGGGGCTAGTCGAGTATCTGACCTATGTAATTTCATAAAAAATGGAGGTCTAAACAGCAGAACAAATTGCATTAGTGATTCAGGACATACAACAATATAATCTAAAATAAATTTTTGTTAATATGCCAAGCAAAAAGTAAAATTAAATAAATAACCTCTATATATAGTCATGTAAATTTGGAAGCTATGCTTAGTCTTGCCAAACAAGTACAGTGGTTCCTCAGTTTTCGAACTTCTCCCTTGACGAGCCTTTTGGGTTACAAACACCATAAACCCGGGAGTAAATGCTTCGGTTTTCGAACCCGCCTCGGAAGTCGAACATACCCCATGGCTTCTGCTGAGGGCAAGGTCCTGAGGCCCAGCTGTTGGCTGTGGATACCTCGGTTTTCGAATGTTTCAGAGCTCGAACGGGCTTCCGGAACGGATGACATTTGCAAACCGAGGTACCACTATAATTTCTATTTTTAAATGTAAGTAACAGAAATTTCTATGATAGTTTCTAGTCAAGACAACTTCTGATAGAGTGTAAATAATATAACTAAGGCTAGTTTTGCTTCTTGCTACTGGTCAAAACATCTCAAGAAGTTTATGTTGGAGGACTATGGCTTTTCTAGAGATTTTTGTTAAAGGCTGTAGTGTCATAATGCTTCTCAGTTCTTAATTTTTTATCATAGGTAACATTGTAAAATCCTACTGGCTTTCTTTGGATTTTGACATCAACTTAAGGCCTTTTATTGGGTAATGTTTCTTTATCTTATAAGAAAATTCTGTCCATCCGCTAGAAAGCAGTGATGTCATTTTCACAATCAAGTATTTATTAAAACAAGTTTTACTTTTTTAATTTTTTGACAAACCTTTATTTTAAAACAGTTCCTTGTGTTAATGAACATGATTTACCTTTAAAATGCTTCCCCATGATCCCCTCAATGGTTCTACCCTCCAGCCCCTTTAGCCGACTGCTATTTTCTTTCCCTCCTTCTCATTTCTCCCCTCCCTAACCTCCTTATATTTTTGTTCTGCTGCGTTCCATTAACATCATTTAATACAATTTAATAAGCACTAACCCAAAAATCCAAGATGAACAAAGACAAGGGGCAAGGAAAGCAGGAGAGAGAGAAGGAGGAGAGGGGAACCGTGGGCATTGCTGTTAGTCTTAAACTAATTTCTGCAGCTGGCTCCCATTTCCAGGGCTTAACCAAATTCTGCAGCATTTTCTAAGATGACCAGAGAAAGCAGAGAAAAGCAAGGGTAATGAGATGGCTATAGTCCACGAATCATGGATTAACGCTGTAAACTTTACCTTTAATGTTATGAATATGGGCTATTACAAGTATACACAACCTAGGCCCTGAAGGTCTTCATTGTGTTGATATCTGTATTTTTAGGATATGACTGACAGTATTTTAAAATCCTGTTTACCCCTTTTTTAGCAGAAAGCCAGTGCTTTATATTGTTTCCCATTTAAAAATCTAAATGCTGGTATATTACATACATAAGAATGATAAAATGTTTGGAAATAGAATTACATTTTAGACACTATTCATGTGAGGAAAAGTATAAATATCTTTTTCTTTTTACACTACTTTTTGACACCTCAGCACATAAAAATTAAAAGCTACCTCTTATAATATTAGCAACACTGACATTCTTAATTAGAGTCACTAACTCAATCTGTGCTTAGGTATGACACTTCACATCATCTCTAGTTCTTCCACAGAGAGAACAGAAAAATCCCTCCCTTGCCTTGGATACTCTCTTTAGGGCTCTATTTAACAGACACCCCATGTTTGCCAATCAACAAGTGGGTTCTTTGTACAGTGATGACTTAATTAATATGAAAACTGAATTCTCTATATCTCTTCATTCCACAGTGGTTTTTGTAGTTGTTGCTGCTTTCTCCGTAATTGCCTTTGTTACACTGTCAGGGTGAAGGCGGGGACAGGGGCCTTGGCAGGGGGGACGATAAAGTTATTCCAGAATAGAACTTCTATTTTGATTGGCTATTGTATTTTCAGTCTGTCACGGTTCCCCACTTCCATATAGGAGGACAAGTTATTTGGGCCAAACAATACAGTGCAGTTGGGAAACAATTGGCTTCTATAGGCACAATCTTATTCTTTCCATATCTACTTTTTTTAAATTGTAAAAATCAAGCCAATTTTTTCTTAAAAAAAAACAATGCAGTTTCTCAAGACTCATGGAAAAGACAGCTTGGGTTGAATTTCTTTTTTTCAGTTTAAGCATATGATAAGAACGAATGGGTTGCATAAATCCAGCACATATATTTGTCCAGACACTGACACATTGTGTTTTGAGTATTAATGGGAAAGAGTATTTTAAGCAATGGGCTTTGTTTTCTGGTTTAGTTCTTCAAGTTCCTGACTCCTAGTCCTGTAACATAAATCAAGCACATTCAGGCACAAAGCAGGTAATTGAGAGGAGCCATTCTCTGGGTAATTCCATCTTCTCTTTTGTGAGCACATTTGCAAATGTAAGTGATTTGCATCTGTGCAGACACCCTTCGGGGGCTTGTCTATCCTCACATCGTTTTTAAACGTCCAAGAAGTTTCTTTGTAAAACTCTCTTTCTGTGATACCAGATGGTTGATGCCACCCTGCAACACCACATTTTGAGCAAGGAGGACCAGTTTAGCAGGTAGATGAAACAACACCCATTGCAGTTATTGTCACATCTCCCAATTCAGTAATGGCAAAATGTACTTCTCATCACATGTTCATTCCAAACACAAAAATGAGTAAAATTGACGTAGTTTTCCTTTTACTCCAAGAATTGAGCACAGCTGCTCCCTTACAAACGTTAAAAGGAAAAATAAAAGATAATAACATCTTTAATTTCTCATGTTTCTCAGCATCTCTTAGAAAAATAGCTTCATGATACATGGCTCAGTGGCCTGAAAATACCTACGCTTTTTTACATTTTTAAGCACTGTTTTTCTTCATATTATAATATGAGGAGAGGAAGATTTCTAGCAAACATAAAGACAGAGATCTAAGAAAAAGAATCTGAAGGCCTGATATGATGCCTCGTCATGCTGTTCAATTATTCCATGATTTTTTGCAGTCTTTTTTTAATCACTACCCTATACCACCCATTTACCTTGTCTGAGAAAAAACATTAGTACCTATATGCATGACAAAGATTAAGTAAAGATGAACATTTAAATAATTGCTAAACTTTCCTCAATATTTTTTTTTCTCCCATAAAATTGAAATGCATTGACCAGATAAGTAATAGTAGTTGGCTTTGGATTATATAACCTTCAGGGAACTATAAATGCAATAAATTATTATGTTAACATAACACAATAACCATTTCTTACTAGATTAAAGAAAACCTTAAAATGAACCCAGGTGTCCAACACCATTGTTATCTTCCATCAGAAGAGAAGGGCTGGTTAGAAACTTCCCTTAATCCACTTTCAGATCACGACATAGCCGTAATACATAATTCAAGTTATTAGCTTTTTCCATTTAGGCTCACAGATCTTATAGACGTAACTATTTTAAAAGAAGAACAAGATTTTCATGGAAAAATATGAATTATACAGTCATTTTATTGAGTCTTTATTGCTAATGCACATGGGGTTCAGAACCATAATGACGATATTGAGCACTTAAGTCATTAGGCTGTCATATTAGAGCAAAATTATTTGTACTATATAATCATTGTTTCCTTTTTTATATTACACAGATCTAAGTTCAGTTCATCTATCTTTGCCATTACAGTACTACTTTGTTGTTGTAAATACCTATTTTTTTTTTTTTTGGATGATTTGAGTATGTTCATTGTAGTTCGAGTTCATGCTTATTAGACCTTTGCTTCCTTAAAGCTGGGAAACAGGATGGAGGGAAGTTTGCAATCAATCTGCCTCATGGCGTCCTGTGTGATTATGTATTGCTTCACAGTGTCGATTGCTGTATAGTTTATATTTTAAGTACTTGTATACACACTGAAACTTCGAGGTGAAAGGGAGCCGGTTGTTTTTTATTTTTTTTCTTAGCAAACATTTCCATCACACTCATCCTTTTTAAAACACTCTCTAGTCCTTAAAATTAAAATGGGATTCTGTTTGTATTCACCTTTTGCCTTTAGGGACTTTAAAGATGAACACATTTACATAGTCTCTGATGATTATTTGCAATAAGAACAAAATCATTTCAGAAGAAAAGTAGAGCTGAACCTGAAAACTTCAGCTGGAATCATTTGTGAGCATCAGGTGAACATGGTTTTCTTTTTGAGAACTGGTTCCAGGGTTTCATAGGCCTTTCAGAAATGGATATTGGAAATGATTGTTCAACTAATCAAACTGCTTTCTCAGAATTGGCTTTGCTTCTATTCAACGTCTTAATGGATGCATGTTTTATTGTTAAATCATAGAGATTAAGGCACAATATTGCTCTCCTGGCCAATAGAATAATATCAGTTCCTTTGTCTGTGTGTATGTGTGTGTGTGTGGGGGGGGGGCGGTGTAAAAGAAGCTGGGAGACATACACACTTCTGAGCTTGACTAATTTTTGACTGAGACTATGTGCATTGATTCTCATACTGGGAAATGGCATATAAGTAAAATCAGTAGTGTATCCAAATCATTGTACAGTCAAGTCAGCTAAATAGATGGCAACTGAAAACAAAACCAAACTTTGAATTGAACGAAACCAATTTATTCTGTAGTCAAGTCTACACTAGTCTGTGAGTGTGTCTCCAATTTGTCTCCCCAGAATGAAATCATGGTTTGGGGAATGCATTGTAGACTAAGACAGTGCCTATCCAGTCTTTCCTCTATTAAAATAGATAATCTGAAATTGACCCTTTGTGAGAAGTTAAAGTTTTCATTTTGCCATGACTTTTCAAAAATAAAATACTGTTTAACTGGGGGGATAAATACTGTTTATCATCTTCATCATCTGGTCATAAGCACTGCCACTTTGAAGCTATCATAACTGTCCTAACCTCAGAGAGCACAGATTACAAACTTGAAACACCCAACACCCCTGAAAACCTGTAGTTAACCCATTTGCTTTTCCCAGGTATATTTGAGGGATTGGGTATAAACGCAGTTACAGAGAGATGACTGGCAGGTGTGAAATTTCACAGGCATCACACAACAGAGCAGCACTTGAAAATTGGCATGCGAAAATTCAGAAGTCTAACTATTGCAAATAAAAGAATAGAGTGTAACTTCTTTAACCTGCTCTACCAGCTTGAAATATAGCTAATTAACGTCATCTTGATTTATTTTCTAATTGTTAATCTTTTTTCATGAATCTCTCTGGCTCCTGACACATATTGTCCTATTCGGATCCTAACATAAAGCCAGGTAGAGGAAGAACTGGAAATAAAAATCAACTCAGAAATAGTCTTTGGTTTTGGTGGCTCTGATACCTGTAAGGGGCACATGGCTTTGCACTTGAAAGCTACTTCGCCTGACACACCACTGGCCACCGTTGTAGTAAGGCCATGTCACCTACAGCAATGCTCCACACGTGGGCTCCAGTGGGCGATCTTTGTCCTGACACATGCCGTGTTCATACAGGACACTCTGAGCCTTGCTTTAGAACTGCACTGTCCTGTACAGATGCCACTAGCCACGAGTGACGACTGATCATTTGAAATGTGCCTAATCTGGATTGAGATTTGCTGGCTGTAGGTGTAACATATATACCAACTTTCAAAGACTTAACACAAGAAAAATAATTATTAAAAATATCACATTTATAATTTTATATTGATTACATGGATAAATGACAATATTTTGTATAGGGGTTTAAACAGACATTGTTAAAATTAATGTTTGTTATCTCTTTTTAATGTGACTACTTGAACATTATAAATATATATATGTGGACAGTGCTGGGCTAGGAGGTCTGTGATCTCAAACACCTGCTAGGCCAGAATCAGCCTCTAGCTCTACAGAATTCTCTCCCACCCCCTCTCCTTAACTGATACAGAGAATTGAGTTTACCATCCCCATCACACTGTCATCCTTATTATCATTAGCCATGAAAGTCTCCAAGCTTTACAATTTTCTCTTTCATAACTCATTCACTTTCCTCCCAATAAGTGCCACATGGTATAATTTTAATATATCCTTAGATATACAAGCATTCTTAAAAGATATTTGATGTGGATTTTATATAAATTCTATTTTTTCTTATTTAATTAAGATAGAACAATAACAATATAATTTTGTACTCATATCTGCGAATAGGTAAATAAGGAAAGAATAACACAACTATTTCTAGAGGTTCAAGGTTTGAAGAAGAGGGCTTGAGAGCCAGTACCTGTTTCTCTTCTCAGGCCTGTTGTGGGTATAAACTCACACTGCCATTCAATGATAAGAAGCAATTGTGATTTTCTTTCTTCATGAAATATGAGATGAAGGTTTACTTTCTTAGCACATAGGGTTTTATCCATAAATGTTAAAAGTGTTGAAAAAAAGAAATTAGAGCTATTATTTTTTAAAAAAATGAATTCAGAATATTATGCTCATTCAACAAATATATACTGAACGCTTATCAGTTGTCCAATTCTGTTCTAGGTACTGGGACTAGATTCTCTAAAAAAAAATAAATAAAGTAGAATAGAATAAAATATAGAGCTAACATTCTAGTGAGGGAAAAGGAGATGCTAAAAAAGGGAAGTAAACTATATATTAGCAAGATAATGAAGTTCAAAAAACCTAAAAACATAAAACAGGGAAAGGAGATAGCATCTAAGGGAGGAAGGCTCAATTTTAAATAGAGAAGGAGAACTTTTAGAAATGACATTTGAGGGAAGACCTAAAGGAAGCAAGGAAAGTAGCTATATGGATATCTAAAGAAAGAATGCTTAGGTCATCTCGTGCAAAGGCCCTGAGGCAGGATATGCTCAAGAGAGACAGTAAAAAGACCTACATGTCTAAAGTAGAATTAGTGACTAAGGAGTATAACCGATCATTTACATCTGAAAGTATGGAAGCTTACCAGCAAGAAACTCATTCTAAGGACTTTTCTTTTACTCTACTTGTCAGTTTATTTTACTTGAAAGTGATGAGTAACCCTATGACCTCCAGCAGTGAAACAAAAAGTCTTCTGCCTACTAACCTATTCCTTCATCCTGCACTACACTCACAATTTAGTTCCTCTGATCTTTACATGCTCCCCAGAACTAACATTCCATTTATGACTAATCAAGTGTTAAGGATATTTAAAAATTTTAATATGTAAAATATGATTTATCTATAACTATTAAAGTACACATTTGTGTGCCCAAAGTCTGTATGTCATGGGAACTACTTCCAAAACAATTCTGATAAGAACTGTCATTGTATAAAGTAATGTTGTTGCCATATTTATCGAAGCAGACCTCCTGCTATTTCTATTTGGGTAGACACAAGATTTAAAGCTTAAATTAAGGTGTAAAACAAAATGTTTCTATACTTGTTATTTTAAAACTGTTGGGGCAGTAGGAATGGCACCAGGTGTTAGACTGGTCGGGTCAGACCAGACCTGGATTCAGCAACCTTGGTACTTGAGTTCTGGCTAGGAAAGAATTCAGAGCCAAGATTCAAACTAGAAAAGAACTTTTAGAAAATCACAGAGGTGGAAGAAGTAATTCATAGAAGAAATGGGTTTAGGAAGCAAGTTATAGAGGCAAAGGAAGGGCCCCTGTAGCTTAGAAGTGAAGAAGGTCAAGATGATGTGCCTGGGGGGAGGAACAGGGGCAGAGGAAAGGCCCAGGTGTGCTTTCCGGAGGGAAAGTGCACTGGGTCCTCTGTCCCAAAAGTTTTAAGGGTGGAGATTTTAGGGGAGGTCTGAGGGATGATCTCAATAGAATATCGAGGCGTATCCTTTCAGGGTCTGCGTCTCCACTGATTGACTGGTCAATGTCAGGGCAGGGGGTCATTATCCATTTTTTACTGACCGCCAGCCACCTATCGGGCTTGATGAGAGTGTAGGGAACACTGTCAAATTTCAAGCTACAGCTCTGATGGCGGGGCTCAGCGGTTGAGCATCGACCTAGGACCCAGGCGATCGGGGTTCGATTCCCAGTCAGGGCACATGCCCGGGTTGCGGGCTCGATCCCCAGCAGGGGGCATGCGGGAGGCAGCCGATCAATGACTCTCTCATCACTGATGTTTCTCTCTCCCTCTCTCTTCCTCTTTATCTGAAATCAATAAAATATATTTAAAAATAAATTTTTTCAAACTACAAGGTGAAGGTCTGCCTCGCCTTGTAGGCTGTTCCAGCAGCCTTTGATTTCATGTGGGCTCAAAACTGGCAAAAGAAATGTTTTTTGCCAGGCCATTAAGAGACTCAACCGTTACATAAACTGGCACCTGCCTGTGTTGTCAGGGGAGTTTTCAGACTAAAGTCCACAGGTGTGGTTTTTCATTTATTTAATTTTTTTCTCTTTCGGGCCAGAGAGTGAAAATAGCTAACCAAATTGAAGGGAATATTTCCTCGTGGAAATTTCCTAACTGAAATGCTTGACTCAGCCGGGAGGAAGTGAGAGCCTGCTAGCATATTCCTCTCTTCTCTTTTCTTCTTGGTTGTGCTTTGACAGTTTGAAGGATTAAGGGATAACAATGAGAGTAGTTGTTATTATTACCCAAGTTTTACCGTGTCTTTCTCACCATTCACAGTGTCCCTGTTGGAATGGATGCTGATGGCTACATCTGTTGTGGTATTTAAAGTACATCTTTAAGTCAAAATGAGGATGTGTGCGCGTCGCCTCATTTTGTGCTTGCTTAATGTTTCCAACCATATTTTAGAAATAAATCCCAAATGCTTTTTTGCTAAGTGCATTTTACTTTCAATTTTAAACCTATGTGTATTTTAAAGGTCATTTAATCCGTGCATTTCCAGTTCCTCCGGTCTTAAATCACCACTGTGTTATTTTATGTAAGAGGTACTTAATGTCTCAAGAAGCTTTCGGAGACCTTTAAAACCCCGAGACATTTTTTTTTTTTTTTTTCCAAGACCAGAAGTTCTATTTTGTCAAGGGTAAACAAGCTTGAAGAAAACCAAGGTCTCAGCCTGTTCAATAATCCAAAAGTTCGAATTTCAGAGAGGCTGGAACTTGGCGAGTTGCATTTTCCCATTTGTAGCTCAATCTTCTCTATTCTCTCCTGGTTTAGGCCAAAACACATGGAGAGGATATCCAGGCAAGCACTCTTCTCGGTGACAGCTGTGTCTGCAGGAGTGGCCTGGCAAGTGGCAATAGGATCCTCTCCCTCCAGGGAAAGGGAAGGCTCAAAGCCCCAAATAATAATAATCTATTACAGATTTCAGGTTACCAAAAGCTAAAGAAAAGTATACTAGCAACATACTTAGCGTTGCTACATGTCAAAAGGAAGGCTACTGTAGTTTCCCCTCTTGGGGCATGTATTTTTCATATTATTATGCATACTTATGCTTATAAATTTAAATATATTTCCATATTCAATTCAAAATTCTCTAATTTTAACTATGTAAAATAAAACAGAATTAATTGATGTCCTGACTGCATTTAGAATCAAATCTGAAATTCCTGGTCACTGGGAGAATTGGGCCAGGAGTTTGTGCCTAAAGCAACAGAACTGGCTTCTCTGGAACATTCCTCTGGATTTAGGAACAGTTTTTCTAATGAAATTAAATCTGGGATTAGAGAGATATAAGGATGTACTGAGAAAAACCAAGAAGTGGTGGCTGAGAAATTTGTATTGAATATTTACCCTGCTTCTTACTCTGTGGCCTTAGGCAAGTGACTTAATGTGGGTATCTCTTTTCTCATCTCAGAAGTTAGGAGCATTTACTCTCTGTTCCCTCAAGTCAACTCTAGATTTAATATTTCATGTTTCTGTGACTCTAAAATGAACTGTGACCAAGAATGGGGTTATCTGATGGTCAAAAACAAGAAAAAGCTTGGCAATTTAATTACAATGAACTCATTTAGGAAAAAGAAGTAAGATATTTGGGATAATAATTGGTTTGGGCAGAAAATAAATCTCCCATCACTATTTTTTAATGGAAGGAAGAGTTAATCTGAAGGTGTGGCCAGAACGCAGAAGGCAGTTTTATTTGTCACAGACATGGTGACCAATGTCTCCATTAAGGACCCCAGATAGATTCAAAATAGCCTGTATGCTGACCGCAAGTTTCAGAATACTATAAGTCTTTCCGGGTCTTTGCATAGTTTTTTCCCCTTCTTTAGAAATGTATGTTATGAATTATGGTTATTGCGGTGGAGCCAAGTATCCACCGGGCTCCGGCGAGATCTTTGTTTAGGGAGCATAAGCTCACTGCCAGCTGCAAACTATAGCTGTCTGTCAGCATTTGTGAGGACAAACAGCTCCACTGCCCCTTGGTCACTTAGCCACAGACTACCTACTGTGTCCTCAGACCTGCTCAGCACACTCTTTGCATCTTCCATACACTTCCTGTGGGAGGAGGGTCTCAGTGTTTTGCACATACGTTTTGGAGCAAATAGCTTGAAGCTTATGTCAAAATGAGGCCCCTGATATAGGATTCTGTCCCAGTAGAACTATTTCGTGAGAGAGCGACTCTGGCCTGACATTTCCTGATCTCCAATGTTCTGAAAAAGGCATGAGAGGCTGCTTCTCTGACAACCAACTGTTCTTCAGGACACAGTGACCCCTACAGAGAGTGCCAAGAGAATGGGCCCCAGGCCAGCAGCCTGTCTCAGTGCTAGGGAATGTGGGGTGAGAAGGCCATGGCCAGGGGCAAAGCCAGAGGAAGAGCACAGCCAGGGTGCCAAGTGCATGGAGCAGGAGGCAAGGCTCAAAGGATTCCTTATCTTGGGAGATATCCCAGTCTAGAACTTTCGAGTAAACTTGGGCCTCTGTGCTTAGGAAGGGGTTTTGAAGAATGATACATTTTGCTCATGTAGCATTTGCTAGCCTTGAAAGCAATATTTTTTCTTTAAATTTCCAGTCACGCTTAGAATGGAAAAGAGGCCGGCACCACCATGCCAGATTTAATTCAGCATTTGTAAAGTTAACCAGTCTTTCTGTTTTATTATCTGAGTGACTCATGTAAGCTACATAGATCAGTTTGCAAAAGGGCTGAAATTTTAGGAATACTTTGAGAATTATCCTAAGAATTTAGGAATACCATCCTTTCCCCAGGCATTTGCATACAGTAAACTGCAAGCTTCTTAAAGGGTAAAAGCTAAAACTGAAGTTTCTTTGGGCCTGGGAATGCTCCTAGCACACCGCTGGAAGCATGGGATATGATCAGTCAGTACTTGTCAAAGGTATGTTTTTAGGTTTTGCTTAATAATAATCTTTTTACATAAAAATAAAGAAATCTGGAATTCCTTCCACTCATGGGTGTATCGTGAGAACTGCTTTTTGTTATGTAAGAGTATTTTCTCAGTAAAAACTGTGCCCTCTTGGAAAGAAAGACACAATGCAAATTCATATTAGCAATGAAACTGTACAGTATGTGGCATATGACCAAAGTTGGCCTGAGTCACTCACTGGAGAAAACATTCTAAAGTTTGAGAAAAGTCACATCCCTGGTGTGTGTGTGTGTGTGTGTAGCTGTGTATGTTTGCGGGCAGAGGAGCAGTGACCCAACATAAACACTTTCTTTCCCACAACTTAAACATACACAAAGTACTTAAAATAGTTTCATTCAAGGGTGGAAACCATTAGCGTCACAGGATCATTAAACAATAGCAAAGCTCTGTGAGTGCATGATCTTTTTATATTCAAGAGGATGGTAAACTAAAAACAAGACTCTGAAAGGGATCAATATTTTCCAAAAGAATAGCAACTTACAGTACAAGAGTATTTGGATTGCTAAATGCCTTCAATCCCCTCTCTGTTGCAGTTTTCTGCTTCTTTCATTGTGAAACCTTTTTTACTGGATGTGTTACATGGGATGAGCTCGGGTGTTATAATAAACAGAGAGGAAGGCTGCAATAATGTATTTCGGTTAGAAAGAAGCACTTGAAAGAAATTGGTTTTGCTATACACATGATGTGAGCCAATCAATAGTGGTTTAGTCTGACAAGCACTGTCAATATCCATTGTCACAGTTCAGAAAGTCTTTAATGGATAGTTCTTCAACACCCAATGATTTCAACACATGTTCAAAGTCTTAAAATACACTCTACCTGGCAGAAATTAATCACAGATAAACTCCTGGGGTTGTATACAAGTATTTTTTTTAACTGAGAGCCAAATATCAGTCCATTAAAATTTTAATACATTAATATGTATTTAATTTTATATAAATGAATATATATTTAATTTATGCAACTATTAAGGGCATATCTAATAATACCAGATACATTGTAAATGCCCAGTAAATATTGGAAAAATGAGAGTAACTGGGACGAAGGGTGACTAGGGCACTTTTTGTACCACTTGTTCTGTTTACTTCCTGATGATTACAACCATGACTACGATACAGGGCATTGATCATACCCTTACAATTCATGGTAACTGTTAGCTTTTATCCAATGCTTATTGTTCACCAGATTTTGCGCTGGGTGTTTTGCGTATATCGGGGCACTTAATTGACACAACAGTCCTTGATATGGATATTGTCAGCTCCATTTAACAAATTAGAAAATAGCGGCACAAAGAATTTACATTTCGTGAATAAGATTCCACCACTGATAAGTGACAGATTTGAAATTCAAAATCCAAAACCTATAGTATTCAAAAGTGAGATGGAAAGCACATTTTTTCAAAGGAACAGCATTATTTGTTGCAAGGAGGCCATATACTAGCGAATCTTATCAACTTTCCCCTTAAATGGTGACCCTGAACTCTTATTGCTCTGAAGCAACTAGAAATAAAATAAGCAGACTCCAGCCAGGCCGGGCGTGGCTCAGTGGTTAAGCATCGACCTAGGATCCAGGCGATCGGGGTTCGATCTCCTGTCAGGGCACATACCCAGGTTAAGGGCTTGATCCCCAGTTGGGGTTGTACAAGAGGCAGCCGGTCAGTGACTCTCTCATCATTGATGTTTCTATATCTCTCTCGCCCTCTCCCTTCCTCTCTCTAAAATCAATGAAGACATATTTAAAAAATAATAATAATAAGCAGACCCTGTGGTTGGACATAGAGAAGAATGAGATTTCCTGGTTTAGCTGAGACATGAGCTGAGGGGTTGTAGATGTGAATGTATGTGCTATTGTGGGCTAAGTGTGCATCTGTCTGTCTGTAAAAGATTGTGTGATAACAGGAGTCAAGAGGAAGGACTAAGAAACTGAGAGATCTGGCTAAGTCACTAGTCATTTTTGCTTAAGAGGGAGCCTCAATCCCCACCCTACTTCTCTGCTTCTATATTCACACTTATCTGGCTACATACAGCCACCTGGAACATGGTGAGTGATTCTCATAGTTGCTTTCTGCCCAGCAGCAGAAGAATTCAACTTGTGTTCATGGTGGTTACGGCCGTGTGAGACCCAGATGCCTTCTTCAGTTCCTCCGACTGGCAATCTAGAGAGTATTCAGCCATTAATTCTATTGCTGTCTTATGATTCCCTAATCTCACCGAAGGCAACTCATTTTCCCTCAAGTATGCAGTGATAAAGTTAAAGTTATTTCAGTCAGCAGTTCAAGCAAACCAGGTCATTTAAGATCTTAAGGTGGAAATACTTGACTCCAATGGGAGGTGCTCCCATCTCTCAGTCCTTAGAACATTGACACCATTGCCAAACAGCTGGAGAGGAGGGGAGTGGGCAGGTCAGGAGTTCCCATGGGCTCAACACCAGCCCTGCATTTGCTTTCTGGTCCTGCCACTTATTTGCTACATGGCTGACCCTCTCTGACCCTCAGGTTTCTAATCTGCAGAATGGACAGCAATAACAGAATTTACCACATTGAATGATCATAAGGATTAAATGAGATATATATTTTTCTGACCTAGTTCAAATTTTATGTTTAAAAATTAAAGATACATATTCTTGACTACTAATAGGACTAGGAATTTAGAGATTAGAGAAAAAAGATTCAAAGTTTTGTATTTACTCCTCTCTATGCCCTCTTGGGATACAGTATCTGAACACACATTTTCACAAAGGTGCAAATACACACACACACACACACACACAATATGTAACGGTAGCTCTCTCTATTTATGGAGAGGAGATTTAAATACCACCTACCCAACTCAAACACTGCTAAGCATGGTCTAGTGTCTGAGTCAGTATGTAGAATCAGCATTGAAATTGTCCGATACTCTTAAATATGAATTTTATTTCATTCTCCAATGGACTTTTGTTCACAGAAATCTTTGTTAATTTCTGAGAATCTTGCCATGTTCTTACCTCTATGGTGGAATTACTATGCCTACAACTCTGTTTTGCTTTTATTATGTTCTCTGTAAATGGATGTTCCCATTCATCTATAAGGCTCTCCTCATTTGATTTGGCTGTGGCCTGTTTTCTATCATTAGGAGAGAGCCCATTCCTGTATTTAATATACAATCTTTCCTCATGGAAAACATATTTCTTCTACATGGTGCCCTTTGTTTCAATTGATGCCCTATGTTATTTTTTTTTCTTTTTTAGTAATTTCACTTTCAAACTAAGCTCCTGCCTTAGCACAGTAACCACTTACTTTTTTAGCAAATTATCGAAGTTTTGAATAGTTCTCAAGTGACGAAGTTTTACTGACACTATATCAAGTTATAAGAAGGCAAGATAAAATATCTAGTCAACAGAAGATGTTCTGATGTTCTGAATCTTTACTCCACATCTTACAGGGTATCTGATTCTGTTTCCGGAAAAAAATGTCATCATACAAACCATAGGTTTTTTGCTATTTAGGTTTACTTTCTATTTTTTTTTCTTTTTTTTTTTTCTGAATATGTAGTATTTCCATAATTCTGATGCAAAGATTTTTTAACTCTGGCTCACAAAAAAAAAAACACAAAAAACCACAGGCTTAGAGTTGAAGGAAAATTACATTTGTGATGATATTACTCAATGTTTTTACTACAGTATTGAAGTTGTCATCATCATCATGATAACCATCAGGAAAGTTATGCATTAAGTAACCCAAAACAATGATAAATGCTATAAAAAAGAGTAAACAAAATACCTCACACTATCGGAATACATTATCAACATAGATATATTTTCAGCAAAATAAAATTATTAAGCCCATACATAAAAAGACAATGAAGGATTTATATCATAGGCATGAATACATTAGAAGTAGAACACATGGATACATATATTACTTGGAAAAGCAATCATGGAATTTCCATATGGCTGAATGGCAGGGACATGACAATAAACTGCCAGCTCTTTATTGACACTGAAAATGTAAAAATGTGGTTAGATTTGACTATGTAAACTAGATAATTTAGTCTGAAAGTAAATATTTTTCATTGTATGAATTCTCACTTCTCTTTAAATGGATAGATAGAATAAATATGAACCATTGGGTGGAGCATACCCTTCTGTTTCAGGCTGATTATTTATTTTGCATTTCTATAAAATACAAAGTGGGAATGAAGTGGTTAAAACAAAGCACTGCTGTTAAAATGCCCTGCATTCTCTCTTGCAATTCTTTCCAGATTTAATCATGATTTGTGTTTCAAGTTAAGTCACTTAAAGTTTCAATAACTTAGTTTCTCAGGCTGCAAGTCGGGGGTTGAAATTATGACTTCCATTTACATAGAGCATGTGAAAAAAAGAGGTTATTAGATGGCCAACAGAACATGAAGCTCCAACTTACCCTCTCTGCCCACTCTGACACAGGGAGTTATGTGCAAAGTTTTGCAAGCTCTAAAACCACACGCTGGAGAGGGCAAAACAGTATTTATTACAACCTCATGAATTAGCACCGGCGTGTATGCCCGGGAAAAGAATCAGGCAGGAGGCTGAAAAGAAATTTAATAAACTTTATTTCTCTTTTCAATCAATTTTGGGCATGGTGCTCTTATTTCAGCAATTTAAAAAGTGGTACAACAGGGTAATTTGGAATACAAGGAGGTCGTATTGGAAAATATGAGTGGAGACAATTCAGTGCTTTGTTATGTAATCCCTGTGATGGTTTGAGAAGTGTTTTGGAATCTCTGGGGATTAAGAGCCTGATATAACCTCATTTTGTCATTTCTTTCTGGATCTCCCTTGCTGGACCCTGCAGTGTGGTAAGATGATTGCACCAAGCAGCTCTGGCCAGCTCTGCTCGGAACATCCTCCTAGACTTGCAATGTGGGGCGCTCTCAGCTGCTGAGAAAACTGTCCATCTACATGTGATGTTGACCCCTGTGTAAAACTCCACCCAAAAACTGACAAGCAGCCTAGAAAGTTGTTCGCCTTAGCATTTCTCTACTTTCCTTTAGCAACGTTTCTGAAACGTTGGCTCTCCCAGCATTTTCACATCTAAAAAATAATAACAACAACATGTAATTGTAACATGGGAATACCGCGAGAACAGCAGTTTGGCAGAAAACGGGAATATTTCGAAATAAGGTCCACAGCAAGAAAAATTCTGGCAGATGTACAGTTCTGGGTCATATTATCCAAACTGTTGGATCCTGGAAGATGTGAGGGTTTTCTTTTGTGATTCCCATCCCTTAATAGAATGGTAGTGGATGGTCATAATCCAAATTTTGTTCCTCCTGCTCCCATTACTAAGGTTAGAAAATAAATACACAAAGGGCACCCATTATAACAATCATCCTAAGTCTAGTGCTTTTAACACCATGATGGCTGTGTCAGGTATGAAACTTTGTTGGGCTAATACCTATTCTCTTATGCACTGATATTTATTGAAGATCATCTTTAAAAGCTCAAGATCCTAACTATTCTCTGGTGTGAGCAGCTTTAATGCCAATTAAACCTCTCAAATGGTTAAGAATGGTGCTTAAAACTAATGCCTCTGGCCTGTGTGTATTGAGACTTAAATTGCGTATTGTTAGTCACAATTCTTAGGCTTTGAAAAACATTCTAATTGTTTGCATTTGAAAGAAAAGATCAATGGGGCGGGGGGGAGAGGAAAGCATAAAGGAAATAAAAAGTAAATTCTAGAATACCTGGAAAGCTAATCC
This sequence comes from Miniopterus natalensis, assembly GCF_054644295.1. NCBI lineage: Eukaryota > Metazoa > Chordata > Mammalia > Chiroptera > Miniopteridae > Miniopterus > Miniopterus natalensis. Next base: position 62,029,566 of record NC_142088.1, on the reverse strand, counting down.
AACTCAGGTTAGTTTTTCATAGAAGTGAAAATATGTAAAATTAAGAGTGATTCCTCTGTAAATCAGATTAAATGCTTTGGAATTTAAGCCCATATCTCTTAGTCTCTTTTCAGTTTTGAATAAAAAGTTTAAATGGGAACGGAAAAAACTGCTCATTGGCTTAACATAAATCTTTAAATTGCAGTAAGCTTCACCCTCAAAAAGTAGTTGAATCTCTGAGGAAAAGGAAAAGGCTGAATTCTATTTTTCATAAATGATGGATTATTGTACCACACTGTATTTTCCAGTAAAGTGTCCTTTTATTTGCACTGTGTGATTACAAGTTTCTAAAAGTATGTGTGGGGTCACTTGGGTGCTGTGGGAAAATGCAAGGAACACTGTTCTGTTAAAATCGGTAGTGAAATCAGAAGCAAACTATGTCCTGATTATCATAGGCATGTGTTTAAATTTTGCTTTCCTTAATTGGTTATGTTGTATTTACTTAAAATGAACAATTTGGCAAGTTTTTCTCCCTTGACAACAGAAAAGTGTAAACTGTTTTATAAGTTTGGCTGTTAAAATCAGTTTGTAAACCACAATATTCTAATACTCTTAGTGCTGTTCACAGGAACCCGGTGACGGACTTTCCTTTGTACCCATGTGTTTGTTACACTTTTAGTTTGTAATTAGGGTGCTTTCCAAATTATTTGGTTAATAAATGGTGTACCAGATATTATAGTCATCTATTGACTTTAATTTCTACATAACTTGCCTTAGAACAAAATGAGCTAAATGGAGGATGGTAAAGGCCTCCTAATGTGACTTGTCATCTGAGGAGGATTATTTATGGCATCAGGAAATGGAAGTTGAATATCTACTCTGTCTCCAGGAAAGTCATCGTTAGAGGCAACTTTGGAGAGTTTGGCTATGTTAAAAACTGTGTGACAATATCCAAGTCTCTGCTGGTTTCTCAGTCTGTGTTAGAAAGCAACAAGATAAAGCCTTTGAAAATATATTTTCACTTTCTTTGAAAAACCAATACACCTTACACACATTTCTCACATGGGGAGCCAGATAGTGTTATTGAAAACAAAATAATATACAAATATATCTCTGTAATTAAGAATACTATCACCAGAGTACCTAAGGGGTTCCAGAAAGGCATAACTCACTGTATAATTATTTTCATAATCTTGCATTTATACTGTGTGTGTTTTAATTTTCAAAGCCCATCCTCATGACATAATTTTTACTAACCCCAAAGTGGCAGGAAAAATACTTCTTTGGCCTTGTATTTCTTGGCATTCCGTCGCAGACAATGAAAAGATTTTGAGGTAAGACTAGAAATAGAAAATATAACCTTTCATAACCTGTGAACATGTAGATTGATTGTTCCATATCATTTCAAAGGCAGACTTGAGACCAAAATTACAAGGTATATTAAAGTGAAAGATGTAAGTGTTCCTTCAGCTTCCAATATAGAACCCAGACCCATGGGGCTTTAATACAGACATCAACTGAAGCAGATCACATACTACTGGTGGTCACGACCATGAGTGGACCCAGATGGAGGTTGGTAGCATATCATGTAGGCACAGTATATTCAGATGCTCAGAATGACTTGCAATCATACAATTTTGAATCTGTTAATACCTGATATTTATGGTCTTATAAAAGCAATTGTTGCTAATGGCACTTGCTATTTCTCCAAAATGACCTGAGGTCGATTCCTCTGCTAGGACTCTCAGTCTTTTTGGAAGGTCTCTGGTGAAGGCCAGTGTCAGACACTGTTTGTGACTTTCTTTGAGTACCCTGTTTGGAGCTATCAACAACCCTTGGTTTGAGGGCCCCTCTGTTGGGTCTTGGTGTCCTTGGACAGGACCAAGATACACACCAAAGTCTGCTTTTCCAAGGCCCGAGTCCAGAGCAGATCAGGCAAAGACTCAAAGCACTCTGAGGTCTGCCTCTGTCTATTGGCTGATTAATCCGATTCTCTTAATGAGCCTCAGTCAGTAGAAACTTCATGGGGTAGGCAAGAGGTTTTCCAGCAGGGTGGGGCAATTGCTTTCCCGTCAGGCAAAAGCTGCTTGGAAGCTAAATGTCTGCTGGTGAAAGATGGTCCTCTGCACCACTGTGGGATGACTCAGCACAGGAATCCAGAGGGGTGCCCTCTGAGCTCTATCTCCAGAGCCCACACCCTAAAATCTCCTCACACAAGTCCTGTGCACCCTGCCTTCCCTCTGCTGGAGCCCAAAGTGAATGACTGCACACGAAACTTTGTGTGTTGGCTCTTTAGAGGGTACCTGCATTTCCAGCTGTCTCTCCCTGGCAGACAGAAACCCAGCTGCTTTTCACAGTAAGGCAGTGACTCTCAACAGTGAACAATTTCCCCCCCTTCTCTCTACCTCCCCCCTACTCCCAGGAGACATTTGACAATGCCTGTAGACATTTTCGATGTTCACAACTAAGGAGGGGGTGCTACTGGCATATCATGCTTAGAGGCCAAGTACTCCTCCTGCACAGGACAACCCTATACAAAAGAAAAACCAAACCCGTCTGACCTAAAATGTCGATAATGCCAAGGTTAAGAACCCTGCTTTAAGGTAGTATGAAATATTATGGTCCTTTCAAGTATTGTCTTAATTCACTATTTAATAGTTCTTATCTTGTGATAATCAAAACTTTTAGGTTAATTTAAAATTGAAAACTCCACTCTTCACCTAGCTAGAAGGAAGACAGAATGTTTTCCTTTCTTTCTTTAACCTTTAATTTCATCCTGACTTCCCATCTTGCTCATAGAAGTTTGCAGCAACTTTGTGATCAGAGCTGGGGGAAAGAGAATGCAAAAGTGTCTTTATTTAACCAGTTGTAATAAGGCTTCTCATACTCTGGGCCAGGCAGGCAGTTTATTTTTTAATTTTTATTGCATCTATTGTGTGGTGACATTGGTCAATAAAATTATATAGGTTTCAGGTATACAATCCTGTAATACATCAAATGTATATTGTATTGTGTGCTCACCACCCCAACTCAAGTCTCCTTCCATCACCACTGACCCTTCCTTTGCCCCCTTCTACCTCCCCTCACACCGCTTTACCTCCTGAAATCACCACACTGTTGTCTGTGTCTAAGAGGTGTTTTCTTTGCTTGATCCCTTCAACTTTTTCACCCAGCCCCCCACCGTCTTCTCCTCTGACAACTGTCAGTCTGTTCTCTGTATCTATTAGTTTCATTCCATTTTGTTAGTTTATTTTCTTCATTAGATTTCACATATAAGTGAAATCTTATGGTATTTGTCTTTCTCTGACTGGCCTATTTCTCTCAGCATAATACTCTGCAGGTCCCTCCATGCTGTTACAAAAGGTAAGATTTCCTTCTTTTTCAGGGCCCAATAGCATTCTTTTGTCTAAATGTCCCACAGCTTTTTTATCCACTCATCTACTGATGGGCACTTGAACTGCTTCCAAATCTTGGCTATTGTAAGTTATGCTACAGTGAACATAAGGGTGCATATATTTTTTCAAACTAGTGTTTCAGGTTTCTTTGGATGTATTCCCAGAAGTGGAATCACTGGGTCATAAGGCAGCTCCATTTTTAACTTTTTGAGGTAGCTTTATACTCCTTTCCCCAGTGGATGCACCAGTCTTCATTCCCAACAGTTCATGAGGGTTCCCTTTTTTCCACACCTTCACCAGCACTTGTTTGTTGATCTATTGATATATCCATTCCAACAGGTGTGAGGTGATATCTCATTGTGGTTTTAATTTGCATCTCTCTAATGATTAGTGTCATTGAGCATCTTTTCTTATGTCTATTGGCCATCCATTTGTCCTCTTTGGAGAAGTGTCTGTTCAGGTTCTTTGCCCTTTTTAAAATTGGATTGTTTGTGGTTTTTTGTGTGTTGAGTTTTATAAGTTCTTTATAGATTTTGGGTATTAACTCCTTATCAGAAGTATCATTGGGGAATATATTTTCCCATTCAGTTGGTTGTCTTTTCATTTAGTTGTTGGTTTCCTTTGCTGTGCAAAACCTTTTTAGTTTGATATAATGTAATTTGTTTATTTATTTTTCTTTTCCTTGCTTGAGGCAATATATCAGAAAAATATTGCTACAAGAAACTGTCTGACATTACTGCCTATGTTTTCTTCTAGGATTTTTATGGTTTTGAGTGTAACATTTAAGTCTTTAATCTGTTTTGAGTTTATTCTTATGTATTGTGTAAGAAGTTGGTTTAGTTTCAGGCAGACTTTTAAAGCAGTCTCCCTTAGGCACTTTTGTGGGTTCCTTGGAGAGCCCATTAGGAACATTTGACCCTCAGATTCTCTAATTTCAGGCAATTTTTTTTTTTCATCTTCAGCTCCTTCCTAAGCCTCTCTTTCTCTTTTTTCTTCTGAGTTCATTATGATGGGATAGGACGCCTCAAGTCTAGTTTTCTTATTACTAGAAGTTAGCAAAATGTTTTGCACCCAATAACTACTTTAAAATTTTTATTTGATTGAAACTTTTCCGCTTTAAATGAGTAACTGAGCTCCTGATATTTTTATTTTCCTCCCTCATACATTCTTTCACCAATACTTCAATAAATGAGAATACAAGATAAAAATCCTGTGAGACTGGCTTCATATCCAGACTTGACCTTGAACAAATTACTTATTTTCTTTGTCTTAACTTCTTCTCTAAAATATGTAGGATTATTGTACATAATTCAAAAAGTCATTGTGAGAATTGATTCAATAAATTTGGGTTGAACATTGCCACATGCTAAACAATATTTGAGATATTAGGGACGTATTAGTGAACATTTACAAAAGCAAATAAAAATCCCTACCCACATGGAGCTTACATTGCAGTAGAATAAAATTAAATCATGTTAGATGCTTAGGAGAGTACCAAGCACATAGTAAGGTCTCAGTGCATTTTGTTTATTTATTTTTTCAATCTTTTTAAAAAATTATTGTTGAAAGTATCACAGATGTTCCCCTTCCCCTCCTCCCCAGTGACCCTCTCAACTCTACACACACCCACAGGCCTACCACACTATTGTCTGTGTCCATGGGTTATGCATATATGCATATACATTTTTTGGATAATCTCTGCCCCCCACCTCCCCCTTAGATATATTATTATTCATCTACTTGAAAGACTGGCTTATTCTAAAGTGTGATTTGAAGGGAAAAGAGGTTCTTTGTACCTAATAAAGTACCCCAAATCCTCACATTATGTCAATAATTGGGTTAAGACAGTGAAGGGCCCAATGATCATCTATATCTTTTAGAGACAATAAATTCCTATCAGTCATTCATAACAAGGTACCTTGAATGTATTTAGACTCTATACTTAATGAAGATCCAGACCTTAAGTGTTATGTTCATCATCGAATTCATAGCCTCTAGCATGGAGTTTGATGGTCAGTAGACATTCAGAAAATACTTTTGTTCAGAAATGAATTTGACACATGCCTAATTTTGAAGATAAAGGTGAGGATAGGAAGCTGAGGATAGGGGACTGCTGAGGAAAGGAAAAAATTTCAGCCAAATCTGTGTTTTAGAATTTTCCTAAAACTGGTGGTAATTTGACATCAATAATAAGAATAAAAAATATCTGCTTCAGAAAAAGAAATCACTTTGGGTTAACATAAAAAAAGAAGGCTCCCCTGGCCGATGTAGCTCAGTTGGTGGGGCATCATTCAGTGCATGGAATGTTTGCTGGTTTGATTTCCAGTTCAGGGCACATGTCTGGGTTGCCGGCTCTATCCTTGGTAGGGGGCATGCAAGAGGCAGCTGATGGATGTTTTGCTTTCACGTTAATGTTTCTTTCTCTCTCCTTCTCCCTTCCTCTGACTCTAAAAATCAATAAAAATATTTTTAAAAATTGACATAATTATTTGGGGAAGCAAGAATTTTGAAAATACCTGAATTACCTCCAGGCAATATATAATCATAATTAGTTAAAATGAACAATTCTAAAGTCTTTTCCCCTTGTTGAGAAGTTTTTCTTTGAACTTAATTTTGTGTATAGATATGGATAGGTAGAATTGTCTGGCAAAGGTTATTGTGTTAACTACAAGGGAATAAAAGTGAAAATAAATTGAGACTCTATGGAGCTAACTACATCCTCATTGCAGTTTCCCGTTGCAGCCGAGCTAATATTTTCATAAGGGCAAATTTTTACTCAGGTGCCCTGTCTAAGCAGAAGGGCCTAAGCCATTAATTCAGGGAGTTGTTCCAATAACTACTGTTTTCTATTCATATTAGCATAAAGTAATAATCATAAAGGAGAAATTTACTGAAAGCCTGTGCCTTTTTTTTAATCTCCAGTGTTCAGACTGCATCATAGTGCTTCCGATACAAACGACAAAAACCGAGTTAAAAGCAGATTAAAGAAGTTTATTACCCGAAGACCTTCCCTGAAAACTCTGCAAGAGAAAGGACTTATTAAAGGTACAAGACATTTTCTACTTTTGCTGTAACAGTGATAAATGAATGTGTCTCTGTGTCCATAGCTATTTAGCTCTAAAGGGATATTAGGATATTTTATTCCTTTTAGGTTGCTTATTAAACGTTCTGCTTTATAGGAGAGAGAAAAAATAATTGTCCAGAAAAATAATCCTGAGAAAATTAAGGATGCATCATAGGATTATTGCAAAAAGTACTTAGTTTTGACCTCAGAGGATCTGAGCTGTGCACCTGGAACAGAGAAGAGATATCTTAGTGGCCCATCAGAATGACTCTGTGTCTCCATGTGTCTGTACAGTCCCAGTTTATACTTATTGTCCCAGCATACTTAATACAGCAGCGCTTTCCTCTCTCAGACATGCCCTGATTTGGATAGTAACTTATCTGATCACCGTCGTCACAGTCTGAAGTGAATACTAGGAAGAAGTGCTAGGGAGAAAGTCCAAGACAGACTAGTATCATGAAAATTTGGGGATTTGAGAGCTGGAAGTCTAAGAGCTCAAACTAAACTTAAATAAGCAGGTACTTTTGCAAATATATCTAAAGTAAAGAGTAAAATATCCTAGAGCAACCTGGCCACCAGAGTAGAAAAACATAGACTCTGGCATTACACTAACTGGAATTCAGACGTTGGTTCCACCACTCATGTGTAATGACAATGAACAAGTTATGATCTCTCTGAACCTCAGATATCTCATCTGTTAAATGGGAATACTTACACCCACCATTAAGAGAAATAGATAAGATAATTCATGTAAAGCTTTTAACAGAATTTCCAGAACATAAGTATTCAATTAATAGTCACTGCTATTAATAATATTATTATTTATCACTGCTGTTATTACTGTTAGCATGCCATATAGATGAAAGAATGGATGGATAGATTGGGCCACAGATATAGATTTCTGTAACTGGAAATCACTTTATAGATCACACAGCAAAAATATATTATTTTCTTGACAAGGAAACGTGCATCAAGTCTATTCTCTTTTTTCAGGTTTTCTAACTGATGAATGTATTTTGAAAGTTAAATATAAGAAAAAATTTTAAAATGAGCTAAAATAAACTCTGAGAACAAAGTTGAAAGACTGATTCTTATAGAAGTTGAAAGGTGATTTAATATACGATTATTTCTCAGGAAGAGGGCAAAGCAGGTTTTCATATTTTTAGCAATACTTAATATGAGAATTACTTAAATAGTTTACAATAACTGTTTGACCTATCAATTTCAGTCCATTTTGAAACAGATGAACATATTACAAGAATCACCTGTCATTCTGAACCAATCCTAGAAGGTGAAATTTTGTGAAGTATGGGCATAGATATCACTAATAGAGTGGAAAATTCTTAGAATGTGAGCATTTGGAGGTGGAAGTAGCACATATTCCAAATTGGCTCATCTCAGACTTTTACTCTCTGAAAATGTCCTTTTCAGTGCCACAGACACTATTTGAGCCTCTACAGATTTAATTACATATAATAATGTACTAGTATCTTCATTTCCACCTCAAAATTCATCCCGTAGATTGTCGTTTTCTTAGACAGGATTCAGTTGCAGGTCACCTGCCATCTTGAAAAAAATATAAAACCAGATTAATAGTCCAAACAGTCTCAATCTGACATAAAGTCAAAATTTTTCATGACTCTGGCAAAATGAAAAACCTTTTAATTCAGTGGCAGGGTCTGGTCTAATCAAAATGCGAAGGAATTAATAACCCCAGTGCTCTAGAATTGGTCTCAGAAAGCAGCAGAGGAGCTGGATGCCTAATGCAGCCTTCATGCTGATGCAACGGAACCATGGAAAACACTCCACTGTGTACATTTCCTAGCTTCAAGCCCCATCAAATTTTCACCATAGCTGACCAATGACTCAGTATTCATTAGTAGGGCTATGGAAAATCTATGTGAAATCCTGATTTGATAAGCTGCCATTGTTGTCTTCAGTGGGATTTTCTTCCAAATATAGATCGTTATGCAAATATAGTCACTTCTTGGGATTGTTTCAGTTTTAACTGTGAATTTTTTAAAGGCTTTTGCTGAGATTTTTTATCAGAGTAAAATGCATTAAACCAATTTTTAAAGCTACAGGCCCAGTAAAATTTAGTACTTTAAGTTTATTTTCTTAGAATATTTAAGGCGAAGACTTTGAAAAAGCAATGAAATCACAGTTTTTGAAAGGTTACAAAAAATCATATAAAATTAATTAATGATTAATGATTAAATAGTTAATTTCTCCAAGTAATATAACTTAACTCTTCAAGGAATATTATTTAGAAAAAACGTATAATGACTTTTTAAATTGTTCTGCAGTGCATTCCCCGAAAGATTATGGATCCAATTCTTTAAACTGTCTAATTGGCCAGATCTGGAATGCAAGCCTCGTTATCAAGGTTCAGGAAAGCTGTGTGTGGTAGTTTGGGTCTTGTGCTTCCTGGTAGCTGGCAGGGGCTCTGCAGGGCCACAGATACTTTTAAAAGTGTCCAGTCGTTCCTGTAATATTACCAACAAGTTGAGAGGCCTGAGCTTTGAATGCAGCTGGTCTTTACTGAGCACCCACTGTGGGTCAGGAAGGGCTGTGCTTTATTGACTTCATAATGTCCAGCATAAGTGTGAAAAAAGCATTGTCCCAATATCATATAGTCTAAACTCAATCACAAACCCTTTCTTCAAAACTTTTCTTTTTTGTACTCATGGAGATCTGGCCAATATGTGATTTCATTGGCTCAAATCTGGATCTGGAAACAGTCACTTGATGTGGCTGCATTTTCTAAATTCTTTAATATGACTAATGAGGAAGGCACATTGTGATGCCAAAAAAGGGCCAGGAGATAATTGTGAATGATCACCCGATGGAGAGAAATCTTCATAGTTCAGGTGGGTGTAGCAATCACTGTGCCATTGCAGTGGCAGCTTCTGGAAAGTCTTCCGTTTCTACAGCTACTTTCACGTTGAACAAGGGGGGAATGGTGAGTGCTTTTTAAATGTATGTGTTTATTGCATTGAATGTCTCATTGGAAATAAATCTCTAATCAATTTAATATGTAAATTATAGGTGAGAAGGTACATTTTAAGGTGGTAGGTGTGTTTGTATATACCCTCTTTTGGAACTGAAGCAATAACTTTAGCATCCACCAAACCACTTTATGTAATCTTTCAAGTAACATCATTGACATCCAAGAACAGAAAACACCTGGCAATGCAATTTTTAGAAAAGATAACAGTTTGGTTTTTTAGGACCAAATATTATTTCCTTATATCAAATGACAAAGTTAGAGAGAACTGTATATTAGAAAGTCGTTTCTTACATCTTAATATGGGAAAAAACATACTGGATGGTATTAGTAGAAATGGAAAGCAATGCTGGACTACTTCTACTTTTTTTAATCAGTATATTATAAAGAAAATCACCTGTTTAAAGGTTAACTAGTATGCCTGCAGGGGTTATGTGCAAGGCAGTGCTTTCCAACCGCATCCCTGTTTTGCTCCTTACGGGGCACCTCTTGGAAGCGTTTCTATTTGCAGTTCTTCTGGTGGTTGCTGCCATGTCTTGTTACTGTTATTTGGAGTGCAGGTTAGTTTATTTTTATCAATATTTTCCTTACCTTTAACTTTTTCACATCTTGATTTTATCAAGCTTAGATTACCTCAGATTTCTTTTACAATAGGCATGAATTCAACTCAATTAAATGAGACCTTATCTACCTGGCCCTTTTCCTCCCCAAATACAGCTGGTCTGGGGGTTTCCATTGGTTTTTCTCTAAAACATTCAATATGCTTAAATCTCTATGTATTGTTCTGTTAGCCACAGAAAATTAAGACTTAATTCCTCCATTGACATGATGAGAAAAGTAGTGCCCTCTTCCTCTCATCTCTTCTGCCTTGTTACTGTTATCTTTATTTCTACGTCATGAAAATTTATATTATTTCATTTGTTTTTATCGTTATACCTTATTTATAATTGAGTCTAAAAATTAAAAATAAAATGGCAGTATTCATAAGATTTACTGTTACATAAGGTTGTTTATTATGATGCCAAGCAGTAGACTTTCTTCTCTGTTCTTTCAATATCAAAAACTCAGAGTAATGCCCCTTGATCAATGTGAAAAAAGATTCTCCTTTGTTTTACATTTGAAGGTTATATGTACATTTATGCTATTTCACAACCACAATCAAGTCCTTCATTCCCCTATGTCTTGCATCTAAATGTGAAAAAAATTATCCATCATTATACACTTTATAGTCATCATATAAATAATATTAAAATTTTGGCCAAGTAATGCGCCTGATTGGATTGGTATATCCATGGGTCCACTGCTGTGCCTTATGTGCCACATAATTTATGTTTTTATTTTTGAAGCTTATGCTCCATCATTTGCTTATAATCATTCTATATATTTGTTTGATATGTTGTTTGATTGTGAATGTCTCATACAGACATTTTCCCCCAGAGTTTAATTTTTTTCTTGCTTTCTGGGCCTTTATGTCATTAAGGGTTTGTTTAATGCTCTCAATTAAATAGTCTATATATTTTAGTCTGGAAATTCCTGCTTTCCCCCATCCCAGAATATCTTTTAAAGTCCTTCCATCATCTTACACTTATTTGAGTTGGTTGCTTTCCAGTCTTCACCTTTATCACCCTGTGACTTCCTTTCACTGATTTTCTGAGTTGCATTCACTGTCTTCTGAATCCCATGCCTTGTCTTTATTGCTTTAAACTCTTTTATTATTATGTAACAGCTTCAGGAACTCATTTAGAAAACACGAGACCTTGACTGTCTTAAAATATCTTCAGTGTCCCCACACACTTGATCAATAGCTCAGCTGGGCATAAAATTCCATTGCCTTTGGAATACAGAGTTGCAGGTTCCATTTCTTATTTTTTGTTAACTTGATTTTTTTTCTTTCAGAATCATTGGAAATTTTTTTCTTTATTTGAGATTCTGTAATCAAGATAATGTGTATAGTTGGCAGAATTTAAAAAATTTATTATGCTTGGCATTCAACTTGAAGAATTGTGATTCTCTTCAGCTCTGGAATTTTTTCTCTTTATTATTATGTTGATAAGTTTATTCCATAAATTTTCTGTTTCCTTTTTGGGGATATTTATGATGTATTAGATCATCAGTTGATTTTTCTCATCTTCTGAAAGAATTCTCAATTTTACCCTCACCTCTTCATATGAATTCATTTCAATTTAGCAATTTATTTCTGATTTTTTAGATGCCTGTCTTATTCTTTGTTCTTTTTTGCCTATTTTACTCTGTCACATGCCACAAGGTCAAACACTTTGCTGACCACTCTACTCCCATAACTAACAGTGAGGATGGCACTTTGCACTTGATAAATATTAATTAATTGAATAAGTGGGAAAACAGAAAATAGGTTGTATGTTTTTAAACTTATTTAAAGATAGATAAATTTGTTGTCACTTTGGACTTTTGTTTTTGTTTTTTATTTTTTAGTCTAAGATGTTCTTTTTGGTTCTTTGAATCATTTTCACATAGGTACCTGTTTTTCATGTATTTGTCTCATTATGTTTCTATCACCGTAGTGCCTTGGCTCAAATGCCCAGTGGGCAGTGGTTGTCCATTCTTATTGCATAATGAGGCTGCACAAAGACTAGCTAAAGCTTTGTACAGGGGGGCACAATTTGTCAATGATATGCTTTTGCTGTAAGGTGACCTGCAGGGACTCACACCTGTCTCAAACATCAAATATTTCTAGAATGACTTACATACTCTTAATTAATTAATCAATCTTTATAGATTTTTAATGATAGAAAAGTTTCAACCTTATTTTACAATTAAGGAAATTTATGAATCTCGGAAGGTGGGGGTGGGGGGTGCGGGAAAGGTTAACCAAATAACTTTATATACATATATGCGTAACCCATGGACACAGACAATAGTGTAGTGAAGGCCTGGGGGCAGGGTGGGGGTGGGATAGAGGGGGTTAAAGGGGGAAAAAGGGGGACATCTGTAATACTTTCAACATAAAGATAAATTTTAAAAAATACAAATAAAAAAGTTACTATAATCTGGCAGGGTAATCATCACACAAAAAAGGAAAATAAAATAAAATTGAGTTTATTTGAAAGCATAGCAGCTTTAGAATTTGACTAAGTTAAGTTTAAATCTGGATTCTGCCAGTTACCAGCTATATAACTTAATATTTAGTTATTGACTTTTTCATTGATGAAATTTACATCATGAAATTTAACTGAAATGTTATATGGAAAGAACCTTGCACAGTGTCCAGCATATCTAAACCATTCAACAACTTCTTTTCTTCCTCTTATCCTTCCTTTTCTCCTTCTTTCTCTCCTTCCATATTTCCCTTTTTTTTTTTTTTCATCTCTCTTCCTTTTCTTTATTTCCCTCTTCTTTCTTTTACTACTTAGATTTATGGAGCAAATTATGACCATGATATGGCCCCAGAAAACCATTGCCCCAAGTAGTCCTTTAAAGATTGAGAAATTAATCCAGGCAAGTGACAAGGAAAGGCGGTAGTAACTTGTTTACTTCAAGGAAAGTATATACATAATTTGCAGTTGACTCATATTTATCTTTTTGGTAATTTTTATTATGGTACTCTTTACACATCAATGAGCATGAGCTCATTTTATTTTCTAGCTATACCCACTTACAGAGTATCATCTAATTTCTGGAACATTTAAGCAGTTATCCACACAGACACAACTAATTGTTTAAGGTTTCTGTCCTCTGAGAAAGTAATTTCTTTGAAATTATAGTACTTTTGTAAAACAAGTCAATTATATTGAAAATAAAGAAATATTTGCCATTCAAATTGCAGATACAAGTTATCAGCCCTAAACTTTCAATAGCCATGCTTATGAATAGCAAAATCATTAAGAGGAAATTATTTTTTAAAATAAGTTGTTAGAACTGATATATGACAGAGTAACTGACTGGCCACATTATTAATTTAAGCAAAAAATATATGAGCAACACTGCAATATACCTTTGAATAGAGATATGCTCCAACTTTGCCACTTGATCAGTATTAGTCTGAGAATAATTGTATTTGAATTTATATACTGGGGCATGGGTCTATCATTGCTTGGTCCTCAAATACTCTCACAACTTCCACAATATGCACTAATGTGCCTAAAAATATCTTGTAAATCTTCTTTTCTTTCAACTCTTTTATGGTTCATAATTGAACTCTGATTCTTACGAGTGAGCTATGTCATGATTTAATATTAGCCAAAATTAATAGCCAACCTTAAGCTCCTTTATCTTGGCCTATAAGCTTCCTGGTTCCCTTGCATTTATAGTTCCCAGGCAGTCTCCATTATTTAAAGGCTCTTGGGAGCCAATGTGTTGGTAATAGAGTACCAACCACATAGCTAGTTTCTGTTCAGTAATAGCATACAGGTCACCATGAGAGATGGCAAATGTTGAGAAAAAAGTGTGCCTGGGTAACAGGTTAAGCCCATGTCTTTTAAAAGCCTGTTACCCAGGGAGGAAATGATCCAGGTCTTCTGAGCTATTGAAAGCAGAATAACTTTAGAGCAACAAGAGACAAATGAGGTCCAGAAACGGGAGCGAATTAGGTAAGAGGAGAAAGAATAAGCCAGAATAATAAATTGGTTATCTTGCGATTCAAGAACTTTTTTATGGAGAAAGAACTTTTTACACAGGCATTAAAATTTAATATTATTTGAGATAGTGACACAAATACTTGATTTTCAGTGTCTACAAAATAATTTTGCCAATAATTTCCTGGTATAACCCACTATATTCTGTGTATTTACAAATAATAATGATAATAATAATAATAAGTCTCCTTTTCCCTTCCTTTAAATTATAGTTCTTGCCCTTTGAGCCAAGTTCTCAAGATCTTTCTTCTTTTTTAACTAAAATAAAATGCCAAATAATATCAGGCTTTAGCCCTAAAACTGACAGGATGCAGGACTGCAGCCATGCTACCTGCTGGGAATGTAGGGTGACTAAGGCCCAGCTCATTCCTAACCAGCATATTGGCATTTTGTTTTTAGCCAGTGACCTCTAAAACCCATATTTAATCTTGCCCTGGTAGTAGATGCTGGTTTTATGTCTTTAAAAGATTTCCCAGAGGTATACCCTACACAGTTAGTCTAACCCTGGTGCCAGTTCGAGACATGGTCTCTAAGCCTTCCATTTTCAGGCCTGACAAGTGTCTGTAAAATAAGAAGAAATAGAGCATGAACACTAGTAAAAAATCAGCAGCAGGTAAAGGGAGGTTTGCTTCATAACCTGAATCTCTACCATGTTTTAAGCATACCCCGTGCTTGAACTCAAATTGTGTGTGGGTATAGATTGCAGAAAAGATACAAAACCTCCCTGTCCATCGCTGGCCTTGCCCCAGCCAACCTTCATGTGCTGTCCGAGGCCCACCCTCAGCTGGCTGCAGATGACCAAAAGCCAGGCGAAGGGGATTTTTTCCTTCTTGTGCCGGGAGGCTGCTGCCCTCTGGACAGGTGGTCTATGAGCGTCTCAATCCTCTAGTCACATCCTAAATCTTCCTTCCGTGAAACCACCTGAAGAGAAGGAAGAGATACAGGGCTCTCATCAGCGCTCGCAGGAACCGTCCTGTTTAAAGGTTAGCATTTACTGTTGCTCCCCTGCTGGTCTCCAGCAGGCCTTCTCCCACCGCACCGCTCCCTCGCGACGCCTAAACCCAGCTTCCTAGGCAGTGGAAGATGCTTCAGCTTAGCTCTCGTTAGCGTTTCAGGGCCCCTGTAGACCCTGTGAACTGTATCCGAAGCCAGTGCTGGCTCTTCACTTTCTCCTTTGCAGTTTTTACAGTTCCACAACTTACACAAAGTGCTAGCTGGTGATTTCACTTTGTGGTAAGGTGGATAATGGAGGGGGAAGAAAACAGAATTTCATCCTGACCTGAGATTGATCATTTGAACAAATGTATGAATAAATGCTTCCCATGCAGTGAGGAGAGTTGAATTTTCTATAGCACTTGAGTACAGAGGTCCCATTCCTTTCTCACTCACGGTATGGTTGGGATGTGAGAGTCCACATCCTGGGTACATTGAATATGTCTTAGAGACAGTACCTATCAGAGGTCTCCCAACCACTGTCTCCTCACCAGGGTCCACATTCAGCAGATGTGTGCACTGCTACAAGCACAAGAAATGTTAATGTCCACAATTCATTTTGACACAGCCTACGATTAAGATAGTGCTCTTTTATTTCCTTTAGCATCACTGAGAGTTTGGCTTACAAATAGTTCCCCTCAAATTTATGTCTATTATAAATCAATTATATTTCACAAATTCCCAAGATAAAGAAAAAAAGAAACGTGTCATTTTATTTGGGGGGAAACAAATATTCAACATAAAAACATCGCCCCCTTTTGACTTGTGATTCTACCTGATTAGTGATATTGAAATTTAACCTTCATAAAATTTAGTCATCAGAATAATAGCTCCTTGTTGCAAAAGTGCTATACTAGCACTTTGTACTTTTCTCTGCGGGAAGGAGGCGAGAGGCCACATCAGAACTGGGGTAATCATAATTGGTGGCCTGTCAGTGTTAGTCAAATTGCAACGTGGAGAGGTACAGCTCCCAATTTCTCTTTGAAATTGACTATATTGCTCTAAGTGTGTTTTATCAAAGCATTTTCTGGGGCAACAGATCTGAAAACATAAACTTTATGTAGCATTATTCTTCCCTAGATATTTCCCTTTAATATGTTCTTTCTTTTTGAAGATAAAATAAAAGTACATAAAAGAGTTCTGGGAATAGGCAGCTATATGTCATAAACACCCTTCACTCCCCCTGGCCCAGGGCCCCCAGCCCCCAAGATTTGGAAGTGATTTGATTGAAGTGATGACTGCCTTGATCTTGTTGGAATGCTCCTCCTCCTTCATTGTCTTCTTCTCGCTATGGGAGGTGACAACCCTGTCGTGGAGTCACTCTGGGGAGAGAAAGAGGTATTTCAAGCAACCATATTTTCCAGACGCAAAATTGAGACACATGGCCTGACAATGACATAATATTTGAAATAGGGACTGTGCTCAGAGATCCAGAACATATGGTTGAAAGAGTTTTCTTATAAAAATCAACTATTAAGATAGCTTCTAGATTCTTATTCACAAAAGGCACATTCCTCCAACCTTTTTATTTGCATTTAAAAATATTACCACAAATCAGAAGACTGACCAGTTTTCCATCAAACATGTTGCTCTGCTGGCTCGAGAAGCACCCTGTTGACTAGAAAGTTAAACGCACAGCCATCCAGGAAGCAATGCAAACCAGACTGCCAAACATATTATGAATATATTGCTCTTCTTAAAAATGCTAGTTGGTTTTTCATACTGGAGTATTGACTAACTGTCTGTGTTTGATGTATGGTTTACCAGCCTGATGTCGACTTATGGTTAGAGCTTAACTTGTTAGTTCTGCTTTTGCAGCCAATTCAGAATAACTACAGATGCCTCGAGATATTAAAATTGACTGCTCAAATGGACTCAGTGTGGGGGTTTCATTGGTTTTAAATTGATAACAGCTGAAAGAGTGAATGATTAAAGTGTACATGGCATAGGACACAGCTCTTTCATAGGAATTCTTGTGAACAAACTCCTTTAGTGTGGGAATTTTTTTCTTTCTTTTTATATCCCAGTTATTTCTAAGCGATCTTGGGTTAAATTTTTAAATTGCACAGGAACATTCAGGAGCCTGCAGACAAAATAATTCCTGAGAAACTGAGATAAATTTTGATGAAGTGGGTTTCTATTCTGTGGGGAACATTTAAAGTTAAGTAGCATTCCATAAGGTGGTAATTGTGTCTATTTCCCAGGCATTTGAGTTAAATAAGCTGTATAGGAAGCATAAACTGTCATAATAGAAGGGCTGGAGTGTTGTGTACATCTCTTTCTTCAACTCACAAAACCGAAGCTCCAAAGTGCCTTATCACAGATAAGTCAAACAAAGCCTCTTCTTTGCTTTCTGATTCTCCTGGGAACTGTTATTTGTTTTCATTATTTTAAAAGATGATCCAAATGCTTTCTTCTTACACAGGAAAAAACAAACAAACACACACACAAAAGAGAATTAAGAAAACTTCCCCCACCCCTCCTCAAATCAACAACACATCTAAGAAAGGTTTATGAAAATGTACTTTCACAATTTAATTGTAGCTTAGGGGGAAAGCCCAGTAAAGAATTCAGAGAAATTTAAAGAGGTTTATAAGAAAGAAATACCTGTTTATACATGCCTTCTTCAACTTATATTTTTCCAAGAGTTCAGTGCTCTTACTATCCAATACTGTGACCTAACTCCATTCTATTTTTAATTGTTTCTATTATTTTACCTTTGATATTCCATAAAAAAAAAATATTAGAAGCACTTTATATAGCTGATAGAGAACATCAATCTATAATAATAAAAGCAGGTTAGAGTTTATTGAAGTAATATAAAGCTAAATATTATGTGCCCATTTCACATATAATTTTTAAATGAAAAACTGAAACATTGTGCCCAACTAGCATATACCAAACATGTAGCAAATATCAAGTGTTAATTACAATTAGTGGAATAAGGGATTTAAATATATTTGACAATAACATTGGTGGATACTAATACATATATACATGTCCAGACATGTACGATAGTCAAATTATGAAAAATCCTCTAATTCTAAAACAAAATAAGTCACATGTATTTGGCCAGTATTTATAAGAAAATATGTTACAGATTTATTGCTCAAATTTTGCCCCAAATTATAACCCATGCAGCTGGCCTAAATCTAAAAATTGCCTAGGTCTGTGCCTTCCTGAGATTCATGCAGCCACTGAATCACGCTATATGTTGAGATGGATAACTTGTGCAGATAGCCATCTAAGAGGCTGCTACAAGGATTGACATTTTCATACATCTATTTCCCTTAGCAATGTAAGAGCACAAGAGAAAAATTTTCATTCTCTTTCAACAGTTGTTGAGCTCCAATTTTTTAATGATTTTCTTATCTACCCATATTAGACAGGAGGGAGATTTTAGAGGAGATGTCATCCAAGTTAAACACATGTGAGGGTCATTAACTTGAATATATCACTCCTAACTTGTCCCTTTGAACCTGGAACTCAGACTCATAGGAGGAAAAGAAAAGATGGAGACAGGAGCTGACTGGCCTCAGTTAACCTCGCCATGAAAGAATCTATCATGCAACTAGAGGCTGAGAAATAAGAAAGCAGATGGTCTGAAAATATCTTGAGGACATCTAAATATCTTCATATTCCAAATAATCTGAATTTCAGACAAGCTTTTACTCCCCCAGACTCCCTCATCATTTGCACCACCACATACATTTATGTTCTGAACAGTAAAATACACTGTGTTTACATCTTTTGTGACTCCACATTTTAAACGCATTGGGGCCTTGAGCATGTTACAATTTTTCCATCTTAAAAAAAAATTAATTAGCATAGGAGAACATTCAATATTATGTAAAGAATTTGACAAGACCTCACTTAATGTTTTTTTAGAAACAATTAACATGTCAAAAGAGGAAGTGGGAGCTCATTTTGGTTATAAATCTGTTTACATAATTACCAGTTGAAGTCAAACATTTTAGGGGGCGGCAAAAGCAAGGTTAGGCCCTCTCTTCATCAAAAACAGAATTTCCAGTGATGTCAGAGATCTCAGATTCTCTAGCATGTTTCCTTTATTCGTGTACACACTTGCATTGTTGCCCCTTTAATCAGAAAGATCACAGATTTATAGTATGAATGAATAATCTGGAAGAAAGGTAGTACTGGTCAGAAATACACTGTTAATCACAGGACAAGAGACAATTACATCTGTGTGTGAGGTTATGTTCAAGTCAGGATGCCACAGTAATATGGAGAAAATATTCCAAGGGTGACTACGTAGTATAAGAATATAAGTATTCCCACTGTGACTGGACAGTGCCACGTACCAAGGCACTACATTAGTAGACCCGCCTGCCTCACGCTGTAGCTTGGAGAACAGAAGGCACAGCAGAAGCCCTGGCCAGGGAGCTGTGGCCTCAGAAGGGACTGATGGACAGGAAGTGAACAGTGGGGGAGAAGCGGCCTACAGCCTTGGTCCAGGACCAGAAGCTAGAAAATGAACAGCCCGCTGGAGAAAGTTTGGGAGGTGGGATGTCATATCTGAAGAATTGTGGAGATGGTAGTAAATACTTTTGGGTGAAGTTTTAGTGGAAAGCACCTCCCTGTGATAACCCAAAGCCATCTATTCCTACAATCAGTCATTATAGTTTGAACACTACCAAAAGCCTAGAGGAAGCTTCTGTCTCCCAGGTGCAATTCTCTAAGTCAAGAGTCTGAGAAGCTGCTGTGGATTTGCGTTGAGAGTCAATTTCATATACTGAGCCGGATCGTGGACACGCATCTGAGATCTGCTACAAGGAGTCTATACCCATCAATTTGGCACGCCGTCTGGAGGCTAGGAATCATCTAGGCAGCCTCTGCTGGAGAAGGGTCCCAGCCTGTCGTCCCAGTTTTTACCAGCCTAGAATCCTAGACACACAAGAAATCTAACTAGAAATACATCTCATTCTTGAGAAAAAGAGATACTCAAATACAAAACTGTACTTAGTTTTATATCATGCTTAAGTATATAAAGAAAACTTGAAATAGTTAAATATATGAAAGACTATTTACCACATTGGGTCTGGGTGCATATGGTGTGAAGTGAAAAGGCGGTGGTGACAAGCTTTCCTGCGCTGTTTGAAAGAGCTATATGCTTTCTATTTTACTCAGGCCTACAATGTATTGCAGTCATAAGCCATAAAGATCACCAAATGTTGAAGTAGATTTGAAGTCTAGTCTTGACTCTACCTCTTACTTGCTTTGTGAATTTGGGCAGGGTAAGGAAATTTTCTACCTTAACACTTTCCAGAAAAGTGTACCTCTTGAGACTGTTGATACTATATAAAGATCAATTAGCATAAGAAATAGTTACTATTAATCTTATACTCTACTCCTAATTCTACTCTTACTATGGCATGGCATATTGCAAATGTTCTTTCTCCTGAAGGCAGAATAGGCCTTCTGAAAATTGCAAAACAGATCAGTCGTGGTGAGGGTTTTGACAATGCAGTAATAAAGCCGACATTTTGAGCATTCTGTGTGCCTAGCAACTGTGCCTGTAGCATTGCACACACTACCCAATAACAAGGATGGAGAACTATGCTTGTATTCCTTTATGCTTTGATTGTTACGCATATTGCCTGCTCATACATATTCTTTAAATCACTATGTTTTAGAGGATACAAAGTTACATAAAGCAGAGTCCCTCAAGTAATGAGTAAGGGAGATAAATGTACAGCAAATATGGCATAATATATCAAATGTCAAATGCTTTAAGGGGCAATCAGGTAACAGATTATAAGTGGGAAAACTGTGGGAAAGATTAATGTTTCCGTTATGATCTTTAAACTGAGTCTTGACTTAAACATTTGAACATGTGGAGAAATGGGTAAGATGTTCAAGGTGCACAGTTGTGGGAAAGGAGGGGAAAAGGTGGCTTGGGTGAAATGCAGAGGGCTTGACGAAAAGTGTCTGTGGCAGGTGTGTTGCAGAGTGCCCAGCTAAGGAGTTTCTAATTTATTTTACAGGCAATTTACTTAGTGCCCATTATTTTTATTAATTTGGTGAGCATTTATGGAAGATCTACCATGTGACAAATGATAGGCCAGAACTGGAACCACAAAGATATGTGACTCCTTCTTTCAAAATTAGATGCTGAAGCACCTCTTAGAAAGAAATATTCAAAAAACCACTTCCAAATCCTGCAAACTTGGCTTCACTTTAGAAGACCAATGGACAGATACATTAGAAAGCTATATTATGGAATTACTGATTTTTTTAATCTAAGTTTACTTAATTCCTATCTCACCTCAATGGGCCATGGCCCAGCAGCCTGTGGATATGAATGAAGTAACACTGGCATAAAACACAAATATCACAAGTCATGGCTCCCACCTGCATCATCAGAACTACTCAGCCTTTCTTTGTCTTCAAGGTCTCCCCAGCTATTTCTGGGAGCACCTGGAGTATATCGCATCTGATGAGGACTGCCTGCCTCATGTTCTTCTTTGATAGCCCACTGCCTTTCAACTGACCAAGGAGGACATCTTACCATGGCCATGTAGCCAGCATCTTCCAAAAGAAGGTTGCTTCACTGCGTAGGTGCTGTCCAGGATCTTCTGCACCTACAAAATATTCCAGGTGCCAAACAGTGCTCCCATCCCTCTGGTCCCCACTGCATTTCTGGATCCACTCAGTTGCCAGAGCAGATGGGAAGACTGCCCTTCTCCCCAGCCACCTGTATGCTAATTTAGGGCCTAAAGCAACAGCTCTTGGGCTTTGAATCTGACAAAGTGAGAAAATAGTTTCTTATTTTGTCTGAGGCCCTTTCCTCAACAGAAGTCATATCTACTCCCTGGGACTTAAATAGGATAGATGTTCCATTTTGCCATCTCTCAGAATTCTCTTTGATCCCCATCAGCTCAAAATTCCTCTTAAATCGCTATCTTTTCACCAACTAATAGTAATGCTTGCAATTAGACATGTGGGTGGTGAACGGCATCCTGCCAATTCGGTAGGCAGACTCAACTGAGCCACTTCATTTCGTCTTTATATGCAACCATCCCCCAGCAATTTAGGTCCTACTAGCCAGAAAAGTAATGTAGATGAAGAGCGTGCCATAAACACAGAAAATGTGCAATATGCAAAGTGCATCTCACAGTGAGATACTATTTATTCAATTCTGTGGGCAGCTTTGGGACAGGATAAGGTGTTTTAGAAATGTTATTGCAGAGTCACTTTCTATAGTAAGGGCTGAAAAAGAGAAACGCGCACTGTATTTGACTGGAAGCCCAAAAGAGACAAAATGTTTTCGGAAATGTGTGCAACATGACCTCCCAGTTTGGGCTCGTGACCCCTTCTCTCCCATTACATTCCTGGAAATGGTTTTCAGCTTCTTCGCACAGAATAACCAGTGGACCACATTGATCAGAGCAGCCACAGGAGCGAGCAGTTCTGCGCAGAGCGCACACCGCACCTCCACGGGGCTGGCCGCACTGCCCAGAACCACATGGATCCCCAGCCCTTAATACCGTTTATTATAAAATCCTTTACCTGCCTCAGAGCACTTCTCATCAAAGCCGCTTTTAAGCTGAAGCTGAGGGCTAAAGAATGCCGTTAACAGAATCCTGAAATAGCTTTTAACCCGAGGCTGAGACGAGAAAGTGCTTTTAACCTGAAGTGCTTTCCTCTTAGGTGCTTCAGCGCGTACCTAGCACTCAGCATTAGTGGCTCTGAGAACACCCTTAAGACTCAAATGAAAGAGACTCCATTATAGATATTCAAACCCGTTATATTAATATATTACAAGTAATATTTGAAATCATTAAGCCGTTTTACTCCAACTAAATTTGAATCTTTTCTTATTGAACTATGCATTCATGCAAATAAATTGAAGTCTTACCACCTGGGATACTCACAGATCTATGCTGCTATTAGGAAAAGTACCTTGTTCTTTCTTAGATTTTACTTAAATTCGAAGTGACTCAAAATTTTCTCCCCCTCTCCACCCGAAAAGAATCTTTCAGCTTTTATCAATCACTGAATGACATTTCCAGCTTTAGTCCATATTCACTGAGCTAAAAGGTAAATTAAATTATTCAGAATTAATTCAATTATCTGAATAAATTGTGTGTATCAAATTTTCTCTTTAGACCTGTCACTCAAACAGAAATAAAGGTGCTGATTTTATGGTAGTTTTAACCCCCAGTGAAGTTCCTACTAAGTCAAGTAAGCAGACAACCTAATCAGTAAGTTTTAACTTCAGAGAAATTACAGCAAGTTATGTGCTTGAACAGTTGAATTCTGGACAGTTTTCTATTTTAAGGATATAAAGTGTAAACAAATATGGAATAAGGTAGCAAAATCTGACATCTCTGAATTTCAACCCCTCCTCCTTTCTCAGTCCCCTCTGTAACTCTAGTGGAAAGAACACAAGCAAATGAAAAGCAGAAAATACTGTCGGCCGAAAATCTAAATAATCAGGCTGTGCTAAACCCAATATGGCCATGTTAGTCATCCAAAATGTACTGATGCAAGCTAAACCGAAACACGTTTCTCTCATACTTGAGTGATCACGGCACAGTCTTTAGACAGAAATCTCTTTTATGCATTGCTTTCATTCATTCATTCATTCATTCATTCATTCATTTATGTCTTCACTTGGCAACAAGAAGGGAATGTAATAGAACGTAGGAGAAATACAAGTGGAAGAAATTACACTTATCTTGTTCTACTTGATAAAGCTTTCTTCACCTTGAATATTCTTTCCCGGCTTTCTCTACCTGAAAGTTGTATTCATGTCTACTCATCCAGCTCAGAGCTACCAGCTCCATGAAGTCATCCCTGTTTTCCTCATTGTGGGTTACTCCTCTCTTCTCTTTATCTCAAAAGTATAACTTTATTATTTTAATATCTTCTAGCTATACTGTATCTAGTAGACTAGAGACATTCTTAATCAACTCTACTCCCAGAGAAGATGTTATCTGGAAAGAGGTAGATAGGAAAGGAAGCAGGCCATGAAATCTTTCGGTGGTTTTAGAATTGCTGTTTATTTAGAATTTCTTCTTCCTCCTTTTATGAACTTAGTGGGGGCTGCTTTGGTGGAGTCTGCTGCTCTCAGCAGCTTCACGATGCTGGGCTTCTCCTATGTTAAGTCCTTCGAGTTCTCTTTTCGTTCCTTCTGGGCACTATTCGAATATTCTAGGGTTGAAATATTCCAGTCCTGTGGCTTCAAATTCCATCTGTAGGTTTTCCAAACTTAAAACTTCAGCTTCAAGCTCCGGATTCACAATTCAGAAGTCCATTTGACATCTCCTTGGATGTTTGGTAGACATCTCACATTAATCCAGAGTAACCCTTGAGTCCCCAGCTCCCAGAGGTTTTCTGTCTC
The DNA here is from genome assembly GCF_054644295.1 of Miniopterus natalensis. Classification (NCBI taxonomy): domain Eukaryota; kingdom Metazoa; phylum Chordata; class Mammalia; order Chiroptera; family Miniopteridae; genus Miniopterus; species Miniopterus natalensis. Next base: position 62,005,151 of record NC_142088.1, on the reverse strand, counting down.
AGAAAATGTCACTGGCGTTTGCCAGCTGGAGTCACCCTCCGTTCTACACTGTCTCTTCTGCTTTTATCAGCAAATCCCACCTTAGACATATATTTTAAATCCAGTTCCTTTTAGTCACTTCCCTCATTACTGCTCTTACCTAAGCACCATCATCTTTCCCTGGAATATTTTACCAGTCCCCAGACTGGCTTCTCTGTTTCTTTTCCAAATAGAGTCTCCACACAGAATTAGAAGGGTCATTTAAAAACATAAATCACATTATGTCACTCCCCTGCTCAATAATCTACAATTACTTAGAATGAAATCACATTTAAAATCTAAGGTCCTTGCTGACTTGTAGGGTGCTACCTGCTTTGGCCCAGGCTACCTTTTCAGTTTTACCTCAACCATAGTTCTGTTTTTTATTATTAAATTTATTTGAGTGACATTCATTAATAAGTCATATAGGTTTGAAGTATACATTTTCTTGATACAATTTCTGTATGTTGCACTGTGTGCCCACCACCTCAACTACAGTTCTTATTTGTCATTACACCCCAGCCACAAAGGCCTTGCTGCCCCTCTGATGCACCCCACTTACCCCCACAGCCTTAAGCACTTCTGCTCCTCTGATTGGATGCTCTCCTTTTGTGTTGGCTCATCCCTTAACTTCTTTTGTTCTCTGTTCAATGCCACTGCCTCAGAGTTATCTGTGCTGACAACACCTCCCACTAACTATCTCCCTGCCAGGCTTTATTTTCTCATAGTGCCCATCACCATATGACATTATACTATATGTGAATGTGTTTGTGTGTTTGTTTTCCCTATTTACATATAGTCTGTGTGAAGACCTAGTGTTCTATTCATTATTCCATCCACAGCAGGCATTGAAAAGTACTCAGGGATGGACAGAGGGAATGCATGGATTAAAAAAAAAAATCATGAAATAATCACTTGGTCAAACCATTCTCTATACTGTGGGGGAGTGTGTGTGTATACAGGTGTATTTGTGTATTGTGCTGCTGGGTAAGCAGAGGGAGGGGAACATATAGGACAAAGTTGCTGCCTAGAGTAGGCAGAGAAAAATGTCATATCTATCATTCCATTTGGGTCAATAAACTCTTCATTTAAGCTAAAAATTTGTTTCTGGCTGGTGGACTCACCAAAACGTTCATTGCATTCATTGGACCAAAATTGAGTTGAGTTCTATTTCCATGAGAGTTTAGGAGCTTAGAAAAAGGGTACTTCAGGGAAGTATTGTTTGGGGTTGAAGGTAAAATTGGGAAAGGTGGAGACTGCTGGATGCATGAAAAAGAAAAGAGGAGAGAAAATGGAAGGTGCTGGGGAAGAACTCGGCCATTCCGTCTGGGTGGCGGCTGGCCTGACACTGAAACTGGGCTGCTCTCGTGAAAGGGTGCCACTCCTGAGCCAACTGCCCAACTTCCATGGAAGCTGCAGCCGACCCCTGTCTGGAAAGATCCTCTTCATAGAGCCTGGGCAGATCTCCTCCAGTCTTTCCAGAGCACTATCCACCACAGGCTTTAAAATCTGTTAGATGAGACACAAAAATATGAATAAACATGTGGAGGGAAACTATACACAGAAGCATATCTATTTAGAACTTCTATTTATTTATATTCCAAACTACTTGAAAGTTAAAATAATTCAGCTTTTTCCTGTACTTGCCTCCTATGAGAAAAGGAATCTCAAGTAAACCAGGCAATGAGAGAGATTTACTTCCAGTGTATATTAGAGATTCAGCAGAGAATCAGCCCAATATTTGGTACCTGTGTGCCCGACAGCAGTAGCTGATATGTTTAATCGAAGCCGGTAAGATAATGCAGCACCTTCCAAAGCACTTAAGATAGATTAAATTCAGCAGTGTTCTAGCATTAAGCATATCTTAATGCAAAGACATAGGCCATCAGTAAACTATAGCATTTACTTATATCACCCATTTCTCCAAAAATTCTCAATAAAATTGTGGAAAACTATCTGTGGATACTCATATGGGAAAAAATTTAAAGGAAACAAGGAGAAGGTGTGAGGATAAAAGTGGAGGAAACACAGAAGAGTGGAAATAGGGCTCCTTGATAAGCAGTCTGAAAGTGTGGGTCCGGAAACCAACTCTCTAAAGTAAAACTGAATGTCACTTCGAGTTTAGAATCAAAGGGTGAATTCATTTAAATTGCTGAGGTTACCCATGTTGAGAATATTATTTTTGCCTTCCAGTAGCTGCTGCCCCTCCCTTAGAGCAACCTAATAAGAAATGATCTGCCCTTGTGTGTGGCATTTTGGAGGGTGGAAATGTCCAACTCAACGCTGCCTGCTATGGAGACTATAGAGCTATATATATTTTTTTCTCATTCCAACCCATTTTTAAACTTAACCTCAACCGACTGGGCATCTTCTATTGGAACTTCAAATCTGAAGCATTGGATAAATAGACCTCATGATGACAGTGCTGTGGTGGAGGTGACAATGAAAGTAGCCTCCTGACCCAGCTCTCAGAGTTACAAGACAATTGCTGTATTTATTGCTTCTTATTTTATGAATCTCCTAAGCACCTTGGATTTTAAATATCTTGAAGACTGTTCCCCCAGACTTCAGTAATTTCTTTGACTAATTAACAAATTACTTTGAGTTCCCAGTACATTCTTTGACTTCCCTTCCACCCCCATTCCTCAATATCATTCAAATAAATTTTTCTTTGCTTAAGATGGGCCACAGTTGTTGTTGTTGTTGACTTTTTCTATTACAGCCAAAAATCCTTCACAAATAACCCTCATGACCAAAATAATTGCCTGGTGTGTGTATGTGCGTGTGTGTGGCCGAGCCATTCAGTTTGTTGTTTTAGATGCTTTGTTTTTCCTTTTTAAAATTTACTCAAGTAGCTGCCATGGCCCTCTGTCCTGAAAGCAGAAAAACATCATTTTGAAAAGCATGTGGAGACTGTCTCCTGGGGTAAATGATGATAACACCGTCACATTATTTGAACATTTAACTGCCTCTATTGAGTACTTTCCCTCATAGTTTTGATTCATTTGGAATCTAACTGACAAGGATCCCATTAGTGGGTGTTCTTTCCATAATTTGTCAAAAATATATAGCAGAGATGAGGGAGAATGAAGCTAATTTGTAATCTGGGAGACTTAACCTGGTTACGCTGATGAACGAACTAAATCGGTCAAAAGTTTGAGAGCCTAACGATTAAAAACCACCATTTCCTAGTTAAATTCTAATTCATTATGTAAACAACATGATTTATAAATGCAGTCATGTGTAAGGTCTATTTGTTTTTCTCACCAAAAGATGCTTTCAACGAAAAATTGCAGAAAATGGATTTTCTCCAACCAATGTGTTGTCTGCCACCCCTGGTATATGCTCTGAAGCAGTGCAGTAGGAGGAAGACATAAAGATCGCACTAGCCAAGGCCATAGGCATTGGAAGAGCATTCCAAAAATATTGGCACCCCTGGCAAGAGGTGTTTGCTAAATACAAAGAGTTGTTAAGAAAGGAAGAAAGAATTACCAGTGAGCCCACAGATGGGAATAGAGGTGGGGAGTCGGGAGCTCAGGGTTCTGGGACTGCTCCCTTTTTTGGAATACCATAAGGGAGGGGAATGCAGAAATACTCCCTAATGTTGTGCTAGGACAACAGGCATGGAAGTTTAGGGGGCAAAAGCTAGTTCATTAATGCTTGCCAAGAAAACAGGATACCTTTTCTCTCCCTTCCCCTTTCCTTACACTATTTTAAAGTAGAAGAGTCTGTGGTTCAAATACATTTCTGTCATTTAATGGTCCCTGGTTTATCAGACTCTGGACTGTATCAGATTTATGGACGGATGGCAGTCCTACAACAGCCCTTTAAGTTGACAATGACATTTCAGCTAAATCTCTATGATTTACTTTCTTTGAATAGCGTGTGTTACTTGGCAAAGTCATTTCATGTGCATCATCATCTCCTCCAAGTTATAAAATTCACCATTTTATGTTGAAAGCTAATGTTGTAGTCAAGATTCTTTCCAGTTGCAATTGATATAAATGTGTCCAAACTTCAAAAGCAAGAATGGAATTTATTAGACTCCTTAATTGAAAAGTCCAAGGGGCAGGGATAGTTTCAGGCATGACTGGATCTAGGGGCACAAAATGTTATCAAATCTTTTTCTCCTCTATTGCTCAGCTTTGTTTCCCACTCTGTTGCTTAATTTTCCAGTACATCTTCCCAGAAAGTAGCAACATAACTTATAGAAACTCAGATTCGCATCGTCATAGTTTACCAACACCTGTAGAAAGTGGGTCTCTCTTTCCTAGTAGGACTAGACAAAGCCTCAGGATTTACTTGCAGATCTACTTGAACCATGCGTTCATGTCTCAATCAATTACTGTGGCCAGGGAGACAAAATGCATGTTCATCCTTGGAGCTGAAGGTGGTGGGGTCAGCATTACTCAAACTGAACAGCAGAGAAATGAGAAAGGTCATCTCCAAAGAAAAATCAGGGTGCTCTGACCAGAGGATAGAAGAATAGTTTCAGGACCAGACAGATGCTCACCACAGTTTTTCTAACCAGTGCTGTCTGTAATGGTGGATCTCACTGAGCTCCTTTTCCAAGCCTGGCCCTCTCTATTATGATTGTAAGCCATCTCTTGAGACATTAGAGACAGTGCTATGTCCATGCTCTAGTCAAATTTATTTGGTTGCATTAAACAAAAATTCACTCTGATTTCTTTCTTTTTTAATGTATCTTTATTGATTTCAGAGAGAGGAAAGGAGAGGGAGAGAGAGAGAGAAAAACATCAGTGGTGAGAGAGTCATTGATTGGCTGCCTCCTGCACGTCCCCAACTGGGGGTCGAGCCTGCAACCCGGGCATGTGCCCTGACCAGGAATCAAACCCCAATCGCCTGGATCCTAGGTTGACACTCAACTGCTGAGCCACGCCCGGCCGGGCCACTCTAATTGCTAATGCACCTCTTGGCAAGGATATCTGGTGCCTGGAGTTAGGCACCAGAAAGTGAGGAGTTGAGGTGTGTCTGTTTCATTCACCTCTCTGCAAATCAGTTCCTGTGCCCGCTCACCCATTTTGCTTGGTGATCTCTCCAAATGACTACCCCTGGCCTCCAATGTCTAAATCTAATTCAACTCCCTGGAGCCACCTACCTCTATCGGTAGTATACCAATTCTGAGTTTTTTGTATGGAGACATGCACTGGCTCACCTTGGCCCACATGACAACCTTTGATTTAATCAGGTTCAGCTGGAGAGCTAAGTCCTTAGACAGCAGTGCCATACCTTCTTGGGTGAGTGTAGCCAGTTTAAAGAGAGAACAGAAGTGAGAAGAAAATTTTTGGCTCTTCTGGTAACTAGTGAAAGCAAACATCTCCCTTCTATTTAATGAAGTTCAACAAATCTAGGCTCCTTTCTCACCAGGGTGCTATTAGCAATCAGAAGGGATAGATGTCCGTGAGGGATCGCCTGCACTTGCCTGGACCCCCCAGTAAGTGGCAGTAATGCACCTCCCCCATTATATCAACCGAAAATAGCACCTCACCCCTCAGAGCATAGACTATGGCAATCAAAAATAGCCTGCGATTGAAATTCTCTCCTAGTCACCCCAAGTCAAAATTCTCCCCAAGTGCAATCTTTCCTTATAATAATTTCAAACCACAAAACTTCTTAATAAAGGAGTCTCTTTGCTGTTTCCACATCCTCACCTTCTCTTCAAATCTTGGCCACAAACATCAACTTTGCAGGTTCATTCTTCTACTAAAGTCATTTTCTTTGTGGTCATCAACAGCCTTTGAATTGCCAAAGTCCAATGAGAATTTTTCACTTTTTTCTCCCATCACCGTTCTGCTGCATCTGATATGCTTGTCTTACCTTCTAAATATCAATCTCACTATTTTCCAAACCGTCAGATTTCTGCATCTCAGTCTCCTTCAAACAAACAAGTACTTGAAAGCCCTCCGTTCCTAACCATTTGGCTCACCTCCTGCATCCAATATACAAAATCCCACGAATCACCCCTTTTCCCCATGGTCTCAGGGTAGGTCTTTATCTTTTTTCTTTTATTTTATAGAGACTGTTGTTTTGCAGCTATAGACAAAAGACTCAATATCTTTTTGCTTCTGTTTCTTTTCCTCTCCTGTAAAATCAGGATGATACTATCTACCATGAAAGGGTTGAAGATTGGTAGAAAGATTAAATAAGCTAGAATATATAAAGTACTTCGAACTTGGCCTGGCTTAGTGCAAGTGCACAATAAATCTTCACTATTATTATCACTCACCCTTGCAATAGCACAATCACATTGTAAGTGCTTCTGAGTTAGTCTTCCCCCCAGACTGTAGGAGATCATGCTTCATGCGTCAGCGCTCATCAGGCTGGAGCACAGTGGCTGGCCCGTGGTGGGCATGTAATAGATAGCTACTGAATGAGTGAATTACTCTCTGCATCATTCACAACACCCAGCATACGGTGGGTGCTCACGAAATATTCACTGACTTGAATTCAGTAGGACTGAATTCATCTGGAGAGAATACAGAGTAAAAAGCACCATAATATTAGGTGAGGCACAATGAGTTTAAATTTTAAGGTGAGAGCAATTTCCTTTGAGGCTCTTCCATGTGCTTGAATCTAAACTGATGTATAATTCCACATTCTTAGCAAATTTAGAATTGGTTTTCTCTAAAAATTTGCTTTCCAGTTTCAATGTCCATATTTTATTACCTCTCTTGGTTTTTATTCTCACAGCGTTGCTTAGATCACCAAAAACCCAGGCACTGTTACCATCTTCATCAGTTAGCTATTGCTGCGTAACGAACAAACACAAAATCTCAGTGGCATACAGCAAAGAGCATTCATTTCTCATGTGTCTGTGGGTCAGACAGTCCAGGTCAGGCTTGACAGAACAGCTCTGCTTTCAGCTGTGGATCTGACTGCCCTTGCCTCCTCAGTGAGGGTCGGCTTCTGGTCCATGCCATATGTACTTACTCTGGAGCCCAGACTAAGGGGCAGTAGCTACCCAGGGAAGCTTTGGCCTTGGCCATAGCAGAGAAGTAAGCAGAAAAGCAGAAGTCTGTGTTGTGTCTTAAGGCCTCGGTCTGGAACTGACCCATTTCTACTCACACTACATTCTCCAAAGTAATTCATACGGCCAGGCCCAACATCAAAGATGTTGGGGAAATAAAAGTTACCCACTCTAGTGAGTTTTACCACACGGTCACATGACAAGTATTTAAGTGTATAAATCTAATTCAGAAAAGATGCGAGTTGTGAACAATGATTAAGTTTACACCTCTATCCTGATTCTGGTCTTAATAACATCTTTCCTAGGCAATCACACTAGCCTGTAACTAAACTCCTTGTGTCCAATCTTCCACATGATTGGTGAGCCAGATTTGGTTATGAACCTTTTGGTTGCAGGTGATAGAACTCTCAGCTTAAAATGACTTATAGCCCAGCCGGAGTGGCTCAGTGGTTGAGTGTCGACCCATGAGCCAGGAGCTCATGGTTCAATTTCTGGTCAGGGAACATGCCCGAGTTTCAGGCTTTATCCCCAATAGGGGGCATGCAGGAGACAGTTAATCAATGATTCTCTCCCATCATTGATGTTTCTATTCTCTCTTCCTCTCTCTGAAGTCAATAAAAATATATTTTTTAAAATGACTTATATTATCTCATAAAAAAGGTCTAGAGAAAGTGTTTCAGGATTGGGTTGAAAGTTCAACAATGCCATTGAAGTCTCAGGTTTCTTGTAGATTTAGGTATTTTTTATCATTATCTTTTGTTTGCAGGCTTGTTGCCTCATGGTGACAAGATTGCTGCAGTAGCTCCAAGCATCGCATGATTTCACAGTGATGTTCAAAGCAGATAAAAAAAGAAAGTGTGCCTTCATACACCCCTCTCCCTTTATCAGAGGGGGGAAAAATCTTCTCTTGTAGCTTCCCAAGTTTCTTCCCCTTATATTTTACTGACCAAAATTATCTAATCACCCAAAGGTATAAGGAAAGCAGAAGTCTTTGGAGAACATTTCCAGGATCTGTTTTATGAGTGGACTCTAAAAACAAGAAAGAAGTTGAGAGGGAAACAGCAACAGTATAAGAAATCAATGGTATCTTCACACTCTCAATAATTTAACCTACCTGACTTAATATTTAAGATCCTACATAACACAATTTGTGTCTCCTTTTAAAGCTTAATATATTAAGATTTATCTAAATAAGAAAGAGGGAATGTTTCCCTCAGCATACTACAGTCTTCCTATCATTCTTCCCATCACTGACATGGTTGTTTTCCGAGTGCCCATTGTCCCCTCTCTTAACTCTCCAATTTAAGTCTTACTAAATCTTGAGGATTCAACCCTGCTGTGGGAAGTCTTCCCTGGGTGCTCAAGGCTAGCCTGATGCCTCGCCACATCCGCCCGTTGCGTCTATGCTTCCCCAGGTACAGGGCTGTTCATGATGAAGTGTCTCTGCCAGTTTATTCATATGCTGCTTACTAGACAAGAAACCTTTAGAGCAGGTAATGGGTCTTGGTTATTATATTACCACTGCCCTTCCTAGCTCCTGGCACAGAGCAGGCACTCAGGATTTTCTTTTGCAAATAGCTGAGTGTAGGAAAGAGTAAATGCCCTAGAACGCTTTCATGTTTTCTCTACCTACCTCACAAAAGAAAATTTCTCCAGATTTTAAGGCACGCTTTATACAGAAATCTATTTGCCTTAAATGACCCTCAGCTCACAAACATCTCCCCCTCCCCACCGTACACAAACCACATCTGCAAGAAATGTCAGGAAAGGACCTATAGTATAGGATACCTTTCTTAGCATTTAGTAACTTTTCTGACACCACTTATATTGTTTTGGAATGTTATTTGAATACTTCTATTGCAAGATTATAAACTTCTTGTTTCTATTTTACAATCTAATATGCCTACCTCATTGCTATAAAGATAGAAGGTAACAAATATTTGCGAAATTGATTTGAATTATGATTTTCATTAAAGGGGTTTATACTTTATAGCAATTATTTCTGACTATAAATCTAACCAAGGTAGATTATTCTATAGGAAGTTATGGGTTATTTTTCTGAATATTTTATGTCATTCTTTCTTACGGTGGTGGCTCACATGCTACACTAGGTTGAGATGTTTTGTGCATATCTTCTTTCTGTCTCTTGAATGAAAATGCACAATTCAGTATTGTAGTACATTATTATTAGTGCTTTAGCCTTAATTGCTTCCCTCTCGGCTGAATTGTCCCAAATTCAAGCCATCACTTTTTCTAAGAAATGGGTGAAAATCATGACTTCCTTGAAATCTTGCCACACTCCATTTTGACTATCCCTTTGTAATGATATATTATTTAGCTTCTATTATGCTGTATTTTATATTTTCTCCTCAATTCTGCTACAGATAATTTTTAAATCATTGAAAACCTCCAGTGATGATTCAGATGATGCCTTGCAGTCAATCATTCATTCAATGAATGTTTATTGAACTTCTAGTATATGCCAAACGTTGTCTAGTTACTGGGGACCCAGTAACAAAAGAAATAAGTATAGTTCTTACTGTCCTGAGTTTCACAGTCTAAGCAAGGAAAGCAGTAAACACATCACTCTAATATGTCAGGTGAAGATAAGTGGCCTAAGAAAAGTAAGGCAGAGGAGTGACATCGAGAGTTCCTGTTTGCGGTGGGTTGACACTTTTTTAAAAAGGGTAGGTAGGAAAGGCTACAATCAGAAGGTAACATTTAATCAAAGACCTAGAGCGATAGAGGTCCATGCAGAGGAAATACCAAGTGCAAAGTTCAGAGGCAGAAGTGGGCAAAGATCAGCAGTGTGGACAGAGGCCGTAGCAAGTGATGTGGGAGAGAGGGAAGAGAGGGAGCTAACGAAATCAATTAATTGGCGGAAGGTCTGGTCACATGCTGCTTTGGAAGTGGTGATAGGGAATTGGATTTCATCCTGAGCAAGACTGGAAGCCCTTGAAAGCACTAAGTATTTGTTTCATTATCAGTAATAAATATTTATGCTGTTTTTTTAAAGTTTTGGAAATGGATTTGTGGTGTTTGTTGCACAACAATACACATGTACTTAATGCCATTGAACCGAACACAGAAAAATGGTTAAAATGGTAAATTTTGTATCACGTATACTTTACCACAGCTTTAGGACTCTGTGGGTGAATCCTGTGGGCCCCAAGCTGCGCGAAGCACTGGTGATTGCAAGAACACGTCGATGATGCAGGCGCTCAGAACCTACTCTGAGGAGATGTATTTCATGTATTATAAATGTAAATACACAAGGCAAGGTAGCATAAATCATGTTCTAAGTGAGAGGCCTAGGTTAGGGTTTGGCCCAGCGTGTTCTCGGAAACATTAGTCTAGAGAGATGCCCTTTGAAATAAAAGGATCTTACTCAGACCAGTGTGGGAAATAGTGCGTTCTCCAGCCCCTTGTGGGGATTCATTCCCAGGGCACGTTGGCATATCACAAGCTCTAAAATAAATATACATAAAAGGAACCTGTTTGGCTTTGTTTAACCCAGTGTTGCGAAAGCATTTTGATCCCAGCGCTTCCCCCCATATCACCTAGCTACATCCTGAGGAAATGCGTATTCCAGAGAACCTGTGCTCCTGCAGACACAAAGCTGAGAGGGCAGGAGGGTTTGTGGGGAAAGTGCTGTCGGAGCCGAGTCCTACAGGAAACGGGATACTTAGATTAGAGAAGAGGAAGGGCATGCAGGCAGGAGGAATGTTTAGAAATTCACTTCAAAGTCAAGTCTGCCTGGTCAACTGTCATCGAGCCACAGGACGAATTTTCTAAGTATACTGACAAAATCATAATTTTGATGATCATTGAAAATTTTCTTCTAAAACACTCAAGACATCAGTTCATTAAGATTAATTATTTTGTAGATGTTGGCTTAATTCCTTGTCATTATTTTATAGACAACCAAGCTAAGCCCAGGGAGACTGTGATTTACGCAGGCGCCCCACCTAATCGATGGTGGGGGGCTCGTTTCCCTCGCTGGGCCCAGCCCCGTTCCATGCGGGAGGGGGTCACGGTCTCTGCATGTCTGCCACAGACACTTTGGAGCTAAAGCAAAAAATCGATTCCTACGCGAGATGCAGATTTCATCAGGCGGTGGATATGGAAAGGGAATCGAATTAAAGAACAACGCGAGCTTGGATTTTAATGAAGCTCATCTCTGTTTCTTTTGCAGATCAAATTTTTGGCTCTCATCTGCACACAGTGTGTGAACGTGAAAATGCCACAGTGCCGCGGTTCGTAAAGCAGTGCATCGAAGCTGTGGAGAAAAGAGGTGGGTGACCGAGTGTGCAGCCCTGTCTCCCCTCTCCTGAGCCCTCACCCAGCAAGGCTCAGGTTCACAGCGACACCCCATTTGTCCGCGAAGCCGTGCAGTTAAAACCTGACTTTTGTTAATCGGTTAAGAGGATCAAGTTTCTCATTAACTTTCAGTTTGTTTTTACAATAGGGACATCAGTAATTCCCACCAATGTTCTTTTTTTTAATTTTTTTTTATTTTGTCTGTCTGACATGTTGTTGATTCAATTGCAAACTTCTTGTTTTCAAGCCAGTGATAAAACATTCATAAAATATCAGCACTCTGAGTGTTAGAACCCTCCTAACATTCATGCTGGTGGATGTTGTGCCAGAACAATTTTTGGTAAGCCCCCAACATTACCCAAGCAAAGCAAATAGCATTTCTACTCGCAAGCAGTGATATTCCATCTTCCACGTGTTTCTGTTTGCTCAGAATCCAGCTAACTGGTTCTCCTGGAACAATTAACAGATGCACCACCAGTGTTAAAATGACCTTTAATCTTTATATTTCAACATTCTGCTTTTCATCTGAAATTATTTCATCTCACTGAGGGGAACAAAACAAAACCCAACTGACTCATCATTGGTATGCTTGTCGATCTGTGAGGTGTTTTTCCTTCAGACTATGACTTCATTCATTCAAGGTCATTTTCCCTGGAAGATACATACAGTAGATGCAGAATCTCAAAAAAATGTATTACATAAAAATACAAAGCTTCATCACCATCTGTTACAAGTTTACAACATATTCCCAGGATCTAGGGGGATATATATCACGTAAAAGATAGAGGTGTTTTCAGAAAAAAGAACTGGTGAATCTATTCCCATTTTCAGCTCCCCATCTCTTAAAACAATAGAGCCAAGGAGAAAAAAATCTTTACCAAGTTATCTGCGAGGGCAAAGCTATTTTAATTCTCTCAGTGTTACCTGGCTTTATTATAGAAGCATAATAAAAATGGTCTGCAATTTCCAACTCCTGGAAATTCATACTTTAATTATAGTGTAAGGACAGCCTTGGGATCCTACTATTCCCGTATCAGTAGGGGATGCAAAACAACAAGAAGGGGACGAGTGGGTTGGTAAAGTGGATAAAGAGAGTGGCTTTGCGGGGAAGCCTATCAGCACATCAGAGAGGAGCAGAGAGTTCAGGGCGAGAGGAGAGAACAGTAAAAGCAGGGTGAACACGAGGAGAGATATCTGTGAGGAATGGAGTCAATTCGAGTTGAGAGAGAAATGTGTTTTTATTGCATGTTGCAATCTCATTTAATTTTACAAGTACATATTTGAGGAATAAATATTATTTAATAAGTACTTAAAGCCAAAATGGATCACTGAAAGTGTTATAATGTTATTATTGCCAATAGCTAAATAATCATTTTCAGGAAATCTTCATTCACTTATAAATACTCAGTACTGACGGTGTGAGCACTGTTATATTAGAACAAAAATCCAAATAGGGCTTTGGGGGAAGCTGTACATAATAAGATGTGTGCACATATGAGAAAGGGCTGTGTACCCCTCCGTTCACGCACCTACCCCAGGCAAGATGAAAATTCTGCTGGATACAGCCCCGTGCTATGCAGATACCGTAATATTGTAGGGTAGAAAGTATCTGCAAATAGAAACTGCATCCTTTGTTCATGGCATTTTGTTGGAGTTTTTAATAAAATAAGACAATGTTTCTGCTGACAGGAACAATCATATCTGGCATTATATTTCACAGCCCTGGTGTTTACTCTTAAAATGAATTTGTAGATCCAGTGCTAAACAGGCACTAATCACACATCTGATTATTAAAATAATTCCTAAGCATTTTAATGAAACTCAAAGACCACAATTCCACAAAGAAACAGATAATTCAAAGCACTTTGGCAAGCGTCAGCTTAAAGGAACTACATGGAAATGTTCAATAAAAACTCAGGGGCACAAGATAAACCTCTCACGTCCTTGCAAGATTTACAAGTGTGTACTTTTGATTATATTTTTCTATGATCATTTTGTTGGATTAATATTCTTACTTTTCTACGCCAATTCTATTTACTCAAAGTGCTGTTTTTACTAAATTCTGGCATAAAGCACCTTAGGACAGAAATAATTTATGTGAATCTAAGTCCAATGTTTATGCAGGCTTCTGATGACATTTTATGCTGGGGCTGGTATTAGGAAGTAGCATAGAAAGGTGCCAAGTCTCTCGGCACGGCTGGGACCCAGCATATCTAGAGCCCTCTTTCTAATGGCCAGATCCTCTCTCAGCCAAGATACTCAACTGCAGAGTCATGGGAAATGCTTATGGACCACTTATGGGAAAGGCACATTTAATGAAAACTGTGTGTTTACTCTCACAGTCTTAGGGAAATGGCCTCAGTAGTCACTACAGCAGCACATCGGCTGTTATAAAAAAAAGATTTGTTTCCTCTCTCTCTTTTTTTCCTTAAGATTATTTCCTTGCCTTTAAAAAAATCATCTATAAACTGTATCTGTATTTTTTTAAATGCTTCTTACATGCTTTATTTCACATGAAACAATATCAGGGAGGCAGATCTCACCGTTCATTCATTCATTCATCCATTCACCCGTCCATCCGTTCGTTCATTCATTCATTCATTCATTCATTCATTCATTCATTCATTCAGTTAGTTTCACTTGGCAGGACCAAACTGCTCATGCTTCTGTAGCTTCCCCAAGGAAATTTGACCCAGTGCTTGGCACAAGATGCTTCCCTGGTAAGGTGGTATTAGTTACATTTTAGATTTTGCATCTCTTGGACATGCCTAGAAGAAAATCTATTAGTGAGCCGAATGTAAACCAATTTAGCGAATAACTTGTTTAGTGTGTTTCCTTATCTTGACTTAGTGCTCTTCATTCCTCTAAACCACCAGAGCATTTTTTTCCCTCACCAGCTATTATAACTGGATTAAAGTCACTTCTGTGGCTTCTGACATTGTCTGCTCAGCCTAGAAAATATGCACAACCCTTGGAGGGCGAGCCAGAAAGGAGTGCCCTGGCCTTTCACGCTCTTGCACGCGGTTCGTTCTCCCCTGCCTCGCCTTTCAGGCTGCAGACTCTGTAGGTGAGATGTCAGAAGTGGCCTATGAAAATCTCAGTTTATGTTTCTTCTTCCAAAGAACTTTTTGTGGAAATATCAAATTAGTGTTCAGCAAATGCTCAATACATATGGTAAACTGACCAAAAGCATGAGATCATCTGACCCCCCCTTTTTTTTGAGGCCTGGGAAAACAAACATGTAGAGGGAGGCACTGTGACATGCAGATGGTATGTAGAGCTAAACAGTGAGAAGTTCATTTTGCACTGTTTTATACTTTGTGTAGTTTATGATGACCCCAAAATTGTATAGTAATTGCTTACATGAAAATAGGGCTTAAGAGACATGTGAGAAAATGCTCAATGTCACTAATCATCAGAGAGATGCAAATTAAAACCACAATGTGACATCACCTCACACCTGTCAGAACGGCACCATCAACAATCAACAAACAACACATGCTGGCGAGGGTGTGGAGAAAGGGGAGCCCTGGTACACTGCTGGTGGGAATGCAGACTGGTGCAGCCACTCTGGAAAACAGTATGGAGGTTCCCCCCAAAATTAAAAATGGAGCTGCCTTTTGACCCAGTGATCCCACTTCTAGGAATATATCCTAAGAAACCCCAAACACCAATCACAAAGAATATATGCACCCTTATGCTCTTAGCAGTGCAATTCACAATAGTTAAGATCTGGAAACAGCCCAAGTGCCCATCAGTAGATGAGTGGATAGAAAAGCTGTGGGACATTCACACCATGGAATACTATGCAGCCGTAAAGAGGAAGGATCTCGTACCCTTTGGGACAGTGTGGATGGCCCTGGAAAATATTGTGCTAAGTGAAATAAGCCAGGCAGAGAAAGACAAACATCACATGATCTCACTTATATGTGGAATATAAAGAATAAACTGATGAACAGAATAGATTCAATGACATGGAAGCATGGATGAGACTGAGGAATGTCAGAGGGATGGAGGAGGGCGGGTGGGTGGAGGGGGGGAGGGGGACTGGGGAGGGGGATGGGACTGGGTGAAACCGGTCATTGGGGAGAAAAAGGGACATCTGTAATATTGTGAACAAAAACAATAAAATAGGGCCTCTTTTATCTCTCAGAGACAAGGCAGTAGGAGATGTGAACTAAAAGTATATAGTCTAAACTGGCTTAATTAGTACTAAGACTTTAATCCATAGATCTTTTCATCAAAGCATGTAACTGACAACTCTTTGTGAAGGTCCATTATTTGGAAAGAGCCACACACATGGTGAGCACTCAATAAATATTGGTTGAATCTGAAGTAACAGGCACTAAGGGTCTGTTGCATTTGTGCAAGTAGCTACTTAGTATCTTCTATGTGTCATTCTCTGTATCAGTGATTTTCAACCTTTTTATCTCATGGCACACATAAACTAATTACTAAAATTCTACGGCACACCAAAAAATGGTTTTTTTTGTCCCTCTCACACACACAAAAATAGGTATAATTTTAATTCACTCACACCAGATGGTTATCGTTGCGTTGGCTGTTGTCCGTATTTTATTTGACAATCTAAGGAAAATGAGGTCAGTGCCCCTGACTAAAGAGTCAGATATTGCATGTTTTGAAATTTTTTTTGCAGCACACCGGCTGAAAATTGCTGCTCTCTACTACCAGCTGAGTCTATAGAGGGGATATGCTTTAAACAAAAAGACACACATACAAGGCACAAACTGTGATAATTGCCATGAAAGAAAAGAATAGATACAAGAAGAGATAATCATCACTACAACCTTTTTAATGTAGTGGAAGTTTGCTTTAAAATGACTCAATAGGGAGTAGGGGGAATGGGGAGAGACGGTGGGCAAGGGGCATAAGGTTGCAGTCATGTAGGGTGAAAAAATCTAGATATCTACTGTATAGACACGGTGACTGTAGTTAATACTGTACTGAATACTGGAAATATGTCAAGGAGTAGATTTCAGATGCTCTCATCACACACAAAAATGGGTACCTGGGTAAAGAAATGATATTTTAATTACTTTGACGGTAGTAATCGTATCAAGTCATCATGGTGTGCACATTGGATATATTCAATTTTTATTTAAATGACATAAGAAACACTGAAAAATAAACACATACTTGTCTGATTTTTGACTCCTCTGAAGACCAGGAGAAGTTTATTCTGGCCTTATTTCCCAGGTTTATTTTCTTGACACATTGTGACAATGCAATATAAGAAGTCACATGGTGTGAGATGCCAAAATAGACGCTCCTTAAATGGTCAGCTGATCCTTTTTCTCCCCAACACCACCAGCCATTGCAGAAAACTTCTTTTATGTACTAATGGAGTTAACTAGATGAGTGAGCATATTTCTACCCTAAATGTATTTTTATGTATCCAGTATATTTTTTAGGTAAGGCAATAAGACTGTTTGTTTGTTTCTTTTAAATCACTTAATTTTATTTGGATTGGCATTCATCCTTTTAAACATGTTTTAACAACTCAGTCTTCCCTCACGATTCCCAATTCTGGTTAATATGCCCTCCAACCATTTAACAGCATTAACATGATACCTAGAGATCTGTTTCACAACAATGTGAATGCACTTAGCACCTCTGAACTGCACACTTAAAAATGGCTAAGATGGTATATTTTATGTTCTTTTTTAATCACGATAAAAAATAAACGATCCCAAGTTTTCCAAACCTGACGATTCCGGCTCTAAGCTACTTTGCAGAATGCCTCGGCAGATGCTAATCAACAAGCTGTCCTCTCTTTCTTTCTCTCTGGAACACAAAATACCATGACAAGAACGGTACACAAACTTACATATTTGACTCGGTGCCTAAAAGCCACCCTGGGATCCATAACCTTGCTTGGAGATTTAAGAAAGACCTTTAGTCTACTTCTGAGAAGGTCCTTAGCCTCAAAAACTTTATCTCTCAACTTGACTTCTTAGCAGCTGTTATATTTTTTTGCTGTCGTTTGTTTGACAGGATCCAGTTATAGGTTCCGATGTCTGTTTAAAGAAACAAGGAGGCTGTTGGCTTTAAAATTCCCTCATTGCTTGTGTGATCAGCATTTTCCCAGGCTTTTCTACATAGTTTGCCAAGCAAAGGGACTGACCTTTTGTAGCAAACACTTTTTCATTTCAAAATGCTCACTTTGATTTTTGTCCCATTTTATGCTCATTCCAAACTGTTTACAACCCACTAAAAATGACTGTGAATTATATGTTTGTGTAATGGATTCCTTTTGTGGTCGGAGTGGAATGTTTACTTTGAACAATTAGTTATCTTTGGGTAGATTATAGCATCTTGGAAAAAGAATGGCTAAAATTATTATTATACCTTAACTGTTTCTTTTTGGTAATTCCTCTGTTGTTACATGAAGTTTGAGAGAATGTCACATTAACCAGCCCATGACATTGTAAACAAAATCTAATTCCTAACTATGTGAATATTTATTTGGAAACATTTGTTAATATTGTGAGAAGGCATGGTTATACACCTATGCTTATCTGACTCCAAAAAATCAGAATATGGAATCTACATAATTACATAGACATTTACTATACGCGCACACACACATACATATACAGGGGTGGCCAAAAGTAGGTTTACAGTTGCGAGTACACAAAACACAGAGTTAATAAAATGATTGTAATGATCATAACCTGCATGTCTTTTTCCATACAAAGAAACTGTAAACCTACTTTTTCCCACCCATATACATGCACACGCACACACACAACAAATGCAACATATGTGTGTGTACTAGGTAAATATGCATATGTGTGTATTATTACGTAAATAACAGGCACTACTGTAGTATAGCTATTACGCCAAGAGCTACCAAGCAGTACACTTGTTAATATAATTTTCCTCGTATGCAATTCAACGCGCCAATCTGCCTCTTGAGATGCTACCACGTGTTCATTTGCAGAAGGAAAGCGTGACCTAATCTTTTCCCATTGCCTGAGATTGCAGGCCCCTGCGGTGCAGATCGTATGGCCTCCACTGGACGAGCTCTGCTCTCAGTTCTGCTAATTCTGTACCGTTCCTTCTTTCCCACTTTGGGATAATCTGTTATGGTTGGACCCAGGCACGCACGAATGGCTGATACTCTCATGAAGAATGTGCAGTTTGCACTGTTTAGTTTGTGACGAGATTCTTGAAAACTTTTATGGTTCTATCTTGTTCCAGAGAGACTTCTGCTTGCTAGTTTTATAAGCAGTGAGTGAGGGAAAAAAGTAACAAAAACAAAACAAACTGATAAAAATTACATGCTCAAAAAAATAAAAAAAAATCAAGGGTTCAAGATCAGCACTTTTTCTTTTCCCCCAGAGAATATTTGTGGACTGAACAAAAATGTTCCTGAGGGCGCTGACCTGTGTGCTGCTCTTTTTTTTTTAAGTGCTTGCTTTCCATGCCTAAAGTTAGGCACCCGCATGCGTTTACAACAGAGACGATCCTCAAAGAATCTCTATGAAGGTTTGCAGCGAATTTTTCTTAGTTTTGAGTTCTGGGTTAAAATTAAGTCTGGTTTCGTGTTTTGGTGTTTTGTGTTTGGTTTTGTTTGGTTTTGTTTTAGTGCAACCCAACAACAACCACCTTCCTGACAGCGATAGTGTTGTGCCGGGTCCAAGTTGGAACTGGCTCTTTGGGGTAGTCATGCTGGGGCCTCTGTGTCTGTAAGAAAGCCACAGTCAGGGCTAGAGGGGAGACAGAATCAAAAAAGAGTAAACAGGAAACAGCCAGCCGGAGTATAAAAGAGAAACTGGAAAAAGACAACCCAAAGAAATCAGAGATGACAAGGTGGAGGGAGAGAAAGAAGCTGGGTTTTGCAATTAAGAAAACAAATGTGGGTAAAAGGGCAGACTCATGAAGTCGGTAACGAAGGGAAGACAGGCTAGGGAAGCAGCTACCTTCTCTGCCATAGTTACCTGATCCCCGCTTCTCTGGTCCAGGGAAACTGACTCTTGTTCAAGAAAATGCTTGTTAGTTAAATCTCGCCCTGAACGGCAAGCTTACACTGAATGTTCACAGACTCTCTGTATAGACACTGTTAGTAATTAATCCCCTGTACTTATTAGAGACATTTAATGGAGTTTATCTACATCTAGCAACACACAGCAGCCTTATTATCAAAAAGAGAGCTTAAGCATTGCAGACGTTAATGTAGGAATAAAGGTGCAGTTCAACAACCGGAAAGGCTATCTGACGTGTCCAGCAATGTGGCTCTGGTCAAATCAGTCGGCGGATATTCCCACACTTTCGAGTCCAGAATGCATAAGAATAAATAATGTCTCTTCCCAGATAAAGCCTGAGTCAAATTTCCACTCTCCACCCCCACTCCCACCTCTATTCTAAAGTTTAGGTTCTTAGCATACTTTCCCTTTGGAGTCAGTTGGAAGGAAACAGTGCCAAAATTAATACCATAGGCCAGAGATTTTCAACCTTTTTTATCTCATGGCACACATAAACTAATTACTGAAATTTCATGGCACATCAAAAAGTATATTACATTTTTTTGCCAATTTGACACAAAAAATAAGTATCATTCTGATTCATTCACATCAGATGGCTATTGTTGTGTTGGCTGTTGTCATTTTTTTATTTGACAACCTCAGGGGGAAAATGTCAGTGCCCCTGACTAAATAGTCAGGTAGTGCGTGTTTTAAAGGTTCTTGCAGCTCACCAGTGGAAAATTGCTGCCCTAGAGGTTAATAAAATTAACCTCTTATTGCAAATAGAGGATTTAAATGGTGCAACACAACTGCATGTCTAGGTGCAATACTCTAAAATAGCCTATGGTGGTCTCATTTACATTATCGGAGTTCTGGGTCCGGGAGTTTTCTTGTTATAAGCCCCTATATTCAGAAGTTAATAGTTCAATGATAAAAATAATCTTGGATGAAAGTTAGCAGGGTATTTTAGCCTGGAAGCAAATGTTTACAAAATTGGGGGGAAAAATTACATGTATTTGGAAAGCTTTTAGGTTTTCAATAAACGGGAGCAAATAATAATAATAATAACGAAGCCGTTAGAGATTTTTAGATATTTGGTGCCCTGGGATTCCAAAACGGATTTGTAGCTTTTAAATAGATTTTTTAATTCTTATTATTTAATGTGGACTAATTGATTTAGAAACAAATTATTAAAATTTTCTCGAGTGTCACTCCATTGTGAAATAATCTGTTGTTTATTGGCTGAACAAGAATCTATACATTATATTTTCATAGAGCTTAAAAATTTATGAAAATTAAGAGGTTTTGAATTACTTTAGGAAACTATAAATGAGACCATACTATTATACTCTTTTGTGGGTTTTCTCATGAATAAGGTTCCCTTTTAAATTGTCTACAAAAAAAATTGCTTTTTTCCAAGGGATTTTTACACTTTCAAATGTGTGTGTCCAATTTAAGCATCAATCATTAATCTACATATATAGTAAAAGAGACAGGCAGATTCCAGGAGAAGTGGCTGCATTGGTCTATATAACTGAACATGGCATATTTTCCTCTGTAGGATATTTTAGAGTAATTTACTCATCTCCTTAAAAGATTCTGGTCTTGGAGATTCTTCTAAAATCTGTGCGAGTTTATCTTATACTCTAACAGGTTGTGGAGTTAGAAAATGTTTTTCTTGGGGTCCAAATAATCTCTGTTGTTGGTTTCATCCCCTTTTGCCAAATTTTATCTTTTGCAACGCACTTCCTATTTTCAGTTCAGAAAAGAAAATCAAGCAAAAAAAAATCCAGGGCAAGATACTTTGAGAAGAAAAATTAACAACGCAAGACTAAAATAGCTCTGAACTGATACTGCTGGAAAAGTTCTTCTTGAGGTTCTAGTAGACTGTAGAGTCAAAATGTAAAATCACACTCTTTTTAAGAAAATATGAATATCCTAAGGTTTAGGGGAAAAGCACAGCTTATAGAAGAAAATAATTTAAAATATTACCTTCAGTATATTGCGTACTCTTTCATAGAGAGAACACGGAATTGTTTTTATTTCCAAACAGTGACACATAATGGATTTTCAGTCAATGATGAATAAAAGGATAAATTATATTCAGCAGTGCTTTAAATCACTGGAGAGTTGCACACCGTTGCTACATCTGCATATGGTTGGAACTGCAAAGATCAGTGATCGAGGGTTGTTGGTTGAAAGCAGCAGCAGATAATAACATGGTTTGCAAATCTGCTTTTTAAACATTTAAGCCATTTCTGATGACAGTATATTATATTGTTGTAAATGATGTCATTCTTTTCCATCTATACCCAGCTATGCTAAACATTTGAAGTTATGTCTCCTTACAAATTTTATGCTCATCAATTTTTGGATACTACATTTAAGTTCAGCATCCAGCAGCTGAAAGAGTGTCGGTTATCTATTCATTTTCATCAGGGGAAGTCATATCCTATTAGGCATTGTTTCAACACCGGTAGCCTGCCTGCTGCTTTTAATAAAATAATTGAATGGCAACTAGGACTTGTAAGCGACATGCCTGAGACCGGTGAGGCAGAGACTTGGGTCCCATAACCACACAGAAAGTTGAGCGCCACGTCTTTGACTCAGACTTTGCACGCCGTGCAGGTGCGCTTCTGTGTTAGTCTACTTCCCTGTGAGCGTCTCACCTTCTTGACTCAGTGTTTGTTTTCTATGTATATCTCAGGAAGTTTTTATTTTAATGATATATATATTTTTTTAGTAGACAGAGTCTGTCAAGGAATTTCAAATAGGAAATGTATAATCAACTATCTAGACCTATCAATATGAAGCGAATGAAGACAGGTTACCATATTCTAACTTCTGACATAATTTTGCTATTGGATATTGATTTCATTTTCTACAAATATACTTCACAGCAAAAAAAGTTAAACTTTGCTGATGCTATCAAAAGCTCTATTACAACTTTGAATACTCCAGTGTCTTAAAATAGTGCTATTAACTTATTTTAAAAATGATGCTCTTCTGCCCAGCCGACATGGCGTGGCTCAGCAGTTTAGCATCGACCTATCATCCAGGAGATCACGGTTCAATTCCCAGTCAGGGCACATGCCCGGGTTTCAGGCTCGATCCCCAGTAGGGGGGTGCAGGAGGCAGCCGATCAATGACTCTCTCTCATCATTGATGTATCTATCTCTCTCTCTCCCTCTCCCTTCCTCTCTTGAAATCAATAAAGACATATTTTTGAAGAAAATTATGCTCTTCTGCCTGGAAGGTGTGGCTCAATGGTTGATCATGGGCCCTCAAACCAAGAGGTCACTGTTTCTACTCCTGGTCAGGGAGCCTGCCCAGGTTGCAGGCTCAATCCCCTGTAAGGGGCATGCAGTAGGCGGTCGATTGATGTTTCTACCTCTCTATCTCTTACCCTTCCTCTCTCTCTAAAATCAATAATAAATAAATAGAGAATAAGTTTGTTTTTAAAAAACAAACAAACAAAAAATAATGTTCTTCTTTTTATATTTTGTATTTTTGACAGGTTGGTCTAACTTAACTCTTTAGTCTCCCCACAGAGCAGTGGAACGGCTGACAGACAGTATTGTAATCACTATAGTAAGCTTTCCTTAATATCGTTTTGAAGGCAGGCAGTTAGTTGGCATGAGTTTGAAATTGCATAGCATTATATTGAAATCCATGTGTTTTCCCTAGAACTTGACAGCATAAGAAACACGCATTTCCTCTGGATTTAATTCTTGACTCTGATATTTTAGGCTACTCATTCTCTCAGTGTAATTTCCATCGTGTCTAAAGCTTCACTGATTCCTTCAGTGACGTCAAAGCTCCTATATGAGACTGGCTCCTCAAGCTATTTCTTACACTCAGACCTGAGGTCTAGAAACAACCCTTCTTGAATTTTCTTCTGGCATTGCAAATTCGAACGTTACAAACTGAACTTACCGTGCTCCCCAAAAAACCTGTTCACCCTCCTTTACTCCATGACTAAGTCAATGTCATCATGGCCAATTTCCCACACTGCCCTAAAAAAATATGCTGGACACCTTAGATTCTTTTCTCTCGTTAGACACTACATCAGTCACCAAGTCTAATGGTCTCTCCTTTCTTAACACCTCTTGAGGCTGATCCTTCCTTTCACCTCCTATGGTCTTGATTGGGCCTCCATAATTGATTTTGAGGTAAATCTCCAAATTTACAGCACTGCTTTTGTTCTCATTTCTGCCCAGACCATCCTCCTAAATGCTGCCAAATTATCCCTCTTAAATACAAATAAGACTGTGCTATTTCTTCATAGAACCCTCCAATGGTTCTCCTTCCCCGTAAGGATAAAAAATATTCCACACTAATTGTTTCCATTTGAAACGTTAAGCATATGACCTCTGTCTACTGTCCAGCTTCACATTCTCATGAGCTGCTTTTTACGCTCCAGGAATACCAACTACATGAAGTTTTCTTAAAACCGACATTCCTTCTATGTGCCATTCATACTCAAAGACTCTCTCCCTCTCCATCTACCTGCCGAATTTATATTCATCCTCTTGTGAGCAGCACGAGTCACCTTCTCCAAGGAATATTCTCTGACTGATATGCTCAGCCACCTCTCACGGTCTCTTGGACATCACTAGGGCATCCCTTCAGTGTTCCAGTGATAGCTTTGCTCTGGCATCGTCTGTAATGGCTGGTTTCCCCATCTAGAGTGTGAGTCCTTGAATCTAGGGATTGTGTCTGGTTTATCTCTGTCTCCTCAGTGTTCAGCACATCCGAGGTGGCATATGGTAGGAGCTCAATTCATGATGGATGATTAAATGAATAGATATGTGGATATTATCCAAGATTTCTTCTCATCAATTCATCCTTAAGAGAATCAAATCCTATATACTGAAGATTCGTTGAACTGCTACGAGAGATAGTAGTTAAATGGCTCTTTAAACATAATATGAAGTCACATTACCCAGAAGGTAAACTACCTTAAAAGTGAAAGTAAGGTGTCTTGGTTTTTCCCCCTTTGCAACGTGGTCTAATGTGTATCTGTATCTCTCTGCATATAAATGTCATATTAGCAATAGTTTTTAATGGCCTGGGACAGGAGTGATATGGAGCAGTGACTCTGGTGTTCATTACAGGTTTCTGACAAAACATACTTCCCCATCCTTAATAGAGAGAAAACGGCTTTCTCAACAAATGGTGTTAAACTGTTTCATAAACCTGAGGGACTCAACTAACTAAAGCCAAATTTGATGTTTTTGAGACGTCCTGGTGTCATAAGAGTAGGACTATCATCTTTCTGGTTCAAAAAATTTGTGCTCTTTTGTACAGAAACCTCCAGGCATTGCGACTACTTTCCTGTACGTTTGTGTATAATTTTTCTCATTACCACCCCCAGGTCTCTTTCACCATCACCACTTTCCAGGCATCTACTATCCACTGAATAGCCATGTTTCTGATTATCTTTTCCCAAATGTATTAGCTTGCATTATTTAAGGCTGAATCTCATTTTATTATTTCCTGCTTGTATTTCTAAACTCCTTAAATCTATTTGTGTGATTCTTTTGTCTTCACAGATGTCCACAGTTCCTCCCAATTTAGTATCATCAGCAAATTTAATTAATGCTCTGTTTACCTCCCCTTCTAATGAAACCAGTCCCTTGTTTCATTTCATCATACAAAGTAAAAATGTATTGGCAATAAAATAGTCTGAAGAAATGTTCCCTCACTGTAGGAGGGGAAGTTAAGGATACAGCAAAGAACCATGTGGTGAGGAGTGGACAGGGCAGCGGGGTGGTAAGCTAGTTTGCTATTGCCCTAAAGCAAAACCTTTTTCACAGCAACCACACTTTGGCAGATTGCCTGGGTTGGTGCTGGCGTGTGTGTGTGTGTGTGTGTTGGAAGGTAGCTATATTACCCTGAAGACATTTGACTAAAGATACATTTATTGATATTTGAAAAGCACATTTGAATCTATAAATACAAGTGTAGATATAAGCTAGTAACTTTCAATCCATAGTATAGCTACAAACCTAGATGCAGATACACACATATGCATATATACAGGCTCACCATCATTTTCAGTGAGCTTTTTCTAACATTCACTAATGTTTAAAGTTTTATTTCAGTCCTTAAGTTGATAGATGCTTTAAATCTAAATTACCCTTTGGGTTTAAATAAAATTCCTTATCAATAGTAGATTTATAGAATACAGTAAGAAAAAAAATAAGTGTATTCAACAGGGAAATGTCAGTTAAAAAAATATTTTAACCTTTAGAATTAATAGGCTGGAAAATTGAGCTTGATCAGGGAAAGAGTTTCTGCTTGTTAACTTTAAGGTAGGCAAGTTCGTATTCAAAGAATTACATTTTTAGTCTCTGAAGGTGGGGTCATGCAGGTATGGGGTGATTTATGCTAGAAAACAAAAATGGCATTTATTTAGCACCCACTGTGTGCCACAAACAATGCTTTCCAACATGAGTGACTAATATAGATTTAAAGCCTATATTCATTACTACCTGATATTCTTGGACTATATTCCTAACTCCAGTATAACCTTGTAAATATTTACCATGTTGCATATGAAGAACCTATCTTTGGAATATGAATGCATTAGTATAAATCCATTGACTCCACAAAAACTTTCAAGCTTATGCTTTGATTAGGACAGACAGATGGCAGACCAATATCTCTATCGTTAGGTGCTGAGGATAATGCATGTTCAGTGTTGAAATGAAGGCTGACATATACTTCACATACAGCACTCAGTCACCAACGATGTCATCACCAGCGGATGGTGTCAACAAAATAGTGACTGGGAACATTGTTAAGTAGTCACAGCCTTGCATTTTTTTTCTAGTGAGAAAAAAATTTGATGCATAATGCATTCTTATGAGAGAATTTTCTCAGATGCCAAGAGTTTACAGGCATAACTTCTATAAGCTTCAAGGGGGGGTTCTTGCCAGCACCTGTTACAGTATGGAGTTCTTACTTTTCACACATAATCCAAGACTGGCCTGGAAAACTGACCTGGAAAAACTAATATAGTGAAAACCTTCTTGTAATGTTTCCTCACGTATAATATTCATCTTTTAATCCTTGATCTGATATATGTATGTCCATGTTTTCTATTCAAATTCTTTTCTCACCAGAAAAGCTTCTTTTCACAAGTTTGTATGGATAGGAACAGATAAAACAGTTCTTCTTACTTGGCAAACTAGTGGAAAAGACACATAAGGGGGAAAGTTATTAGTCTAGAGACTGAATTAAAGCTAAAAATCAGCTCTTCTTATCTCTGAAAATAATTCTAGAGATAGAGTGTAGATTCCTGAGGAGCCAGCAGAAGCAGTGAGAGTACCATGGGCAAAAAGGCTATTAGCCAGTGACTCTAAATCAAGGATCACAGGTCAAATGAATAGAGTTTGGCCATATTTTCCCATAGCCTTACAGACTAAAATACAAGGAATTTTAATATTTTGAAGGATATTATACTTAACTCCATGGATAAATCAGCTGGGTAGTGTTCTGTGTAAAGGGTGGAGAGTTCAAAGAGTTCTTAAAATTCCATATTTTTAAATTAGCTCTCACAAATTCTCATTACCAAAACCAAAACAAAAATGTCACAGTGCCTCCGGTTAACTAAAATTGCTGGAGATTGTACAGGAATACTATTTTATGAATAATCACCTCCCTTTAGAGGTGTTTGATGGATCCTCTTGCCTACTCTTTCTAACATTCGTGGCATACGAGAATGAAAACGGTCCTTCATACTCACAGTCCTGAGTCACTTGCTGTCATTGTCCTGTTTGGCAGGGGGAATGCTTCCCTCTTGTTGAACATCGCTAAATAGCACAGTTTCAGCTCCACATTTATCACAGGATTTTACAACTAATGTTGGTAGATAACAAGGTTAAAGTTGGAAGGAGTCTGAAACCCTGAAATCATGAGAAGACAGTTACAAACCTGTTAGTGAAATTTCTCACAGGGGCAAAGCATGGGCTCTGAACAAGCACAACTCCAAATGGGTACCCATTTGCCCCCCTTCCTTCTTTTCCTTGCTAGATGGTTATTTTACTACACTGTGTGCCCTTGAGCACTGTGCCTGACCTCCAGGACCCTCCCCTGGCAAACCTGCCCCAGAATACCAGGTTCACCTTAGCTTGAAGCAGTTCCCTGAGTATAGGTGTTTTAAAAGGTATCAATCATTTAGCATTAAATGGCTTTGTGTCCTGTTAGAGTATTTTTAAGCATCAGGGAAGAAAGGGGTTTGGTTTTGTTCGGTTTTGTTTTCTAAAACAAAGCGAGGCAAAGGGAGTCATGCTACCACCTCTGAAAGGATGCGGTGTCCCCGCGCCTAGTCCTCGCCTCCTCTCCAGGCGTTTTGCTTGTAGCACACTTTGCTTTAAACTTGAACAGAATAAGGTCATTATTTTCATTTAATATTCTGGCCAATAAAATAATAGAAATGCATTTGTTTCTGGGAAGTCTTCGTGAACAGTCTTAGTTAAGGTGAGTTTGAAAACTTGAAAGAGGGTTGGGAACCCAGGATCTCATGAGTCAACCATCGTTCAGGGCTGTCTCCAGGGCTGCCTCCAGCTGAGGCTGAATAGCCTTAAGCTGACTTACTGGGGAGACTTAAGGCCGCTAGAGAGATGAGAGGTGTCATCAGATGGAGCGAGGGGTCTGCGCTCCTTCAGCCCCACAAGCATGGGAGGTGCAGAAGGATGGCGAATGGGAGGGGCCCCCGAGTCTGTTTTCTGCCGACCCTAAGTTGGAGGGCACGGGCCTGGTTTTCAGAGACCCCGTGAGTCATGGAGGAATCGTGGGCCCCTTCACAGAGTTTCGTTCTGTAGAGCATCGCTCTCTATGGATTTATGTAAGCTCAGCTCCTGAACCTCAGCTTAGAACATCACACTCACCTAAAAGAAAAATCATTGTAAAAGCTGTCCCCGAAGAAAGATCGATTGTTTATTACACTTTCCATATGATGGAAATTATTATAATGATAAGAATAAATCATGTTTAAGGATAAATTGTGTTTAGTCATGTTGAAAAATGTGCCTCTTCTCCAAATCTTTAAGTCCAGTAAAAACCCTCCATTTTCCTGTATCTTAGTATATCTGAAAATGTCAGGAAATCCAGGCAGGGTTCGGATTTGGATAATAGCAACTACCCTTTTGGATTAGCTTGAAACCAACATGGTACACCCGCTTTCTCTTTTTCTCCCCTTTCCCACTATGTACTATATTTTGGCCTCTTATCTTCCATCTCTTCTTGTCCCACATCCTGCACAAGTGAAGCCTTGTTGCATTTGCCTTCCTTTTAGCTAGAGTTGGCTCTCAGAAGAGGATTGAATAGGTATCAGAGTGTACATGGTTTGAGAGGTTTCATAGAAACCCCCACCCCATGGAATTTGAAGAGAAAGAAATAAAATTCTAATTGCAGAATTTTAGACATAAGCAAAACTGTGTAAAAAGAATATTTTAAGACAGAATTAGTTTCCCAAAATTTTTGAAAAAATGCTATAAATATAGCCCTTAAAATCAATGTCAAGACTACTCATGGGAGCTGATGGCATAAAGCCCAGGTCTTAGAATTTAATTTCTATCTTCTTTCATTTCTAACTTCTACAGCACTTCAAGAGTCAACTATAGTGGCTGATCATGGATTTTCTCACATTGTTCCCCAAATTCAAAATCTGCCAGCCCTTGGGGGAAATAGGGAAATTAAGATACTTCTTATTTACATTTTATACAATGGAAACCATTAAATGTATTTGTATCTTAGTTTCTTAGCCTTAGACAATCAAGTATAAGTGTGCTCATGAACATCAACTTATTTAACACACCTTCGTTTAATATGCCTTCTTTCCATAATAACAGATTAAAAAAATGACAGATGCTAAATGTCTAACAATAGATATTATGTGTGTGTGTGTATCACACAAGAATATTTCAATAAGACTTCTGATGTAGGCCTATGTGACAAAATCATCCAGAAGCAGGAAATCTGGTTTGGATTATGCCAGTGCTAGATGAGTTTAAGTAAGGGAACAATTGCTATTGGAATTCCTTTTTTTAAGCCAACAAGAAATGTTTTAAGTAATAAAAGTGTGTGCAATTCTTTCCTAGATGGTTAACAGCCCTCAAGTAGTCAAGAGTAAAGCTGAGAAGATAGGTCTCTCCTATACCACTTAAAAGAAACTTTTACCTAATCTCT
Source organism: Miniopterus natalensis (assembly GCF_054644295.1). Lineage (NCBI taxonomy): Eukaryota > Metazoa > Chordata > Mammalia > Chiroptera > Miniopteridae > Miniopterus > Miniopterus natalensis. Next base: position 61,975,640 of record NC_142088.1, on the reverse strand, counting down.
CTAGTTACAGTGTGATAATAGAAATCAAGACAGCCAACCATGCGAGCTTTGTGCTTTCCTCTATACATTTCTTTTTGTACCAGTCCTAAAATCATGAATGACAATAATACAAATTGTCCAGGGATAGTAAGAACTTCTAATTAGGGAAAATGATCATGTCTTTTCAGCTCTATTCCAGAGACCTTATATTTATATCTCCAAACCTGGGTGTGATTTGTCTAATAATGGAATCATTGTACAATACTTCAATTTTGAGATTTCTACTTCGTCTCATGAAGATTTGGAATTTGATATCATGGTTCTTAAAGCATCTTTTGGCTAAATTAGAGATACAGAATAAAGCATTCGAGGACACAGTAGATTTATGATAATCACCCAGCCTCTCTCAAGTGAGCCTATGAAAACATAAAACCATGTCAAAATTTAAAAATACAATATTTGGCATAATATTTGGTAGTAAAATAAATATTATTATTGTCATTTATTCTCAAGAGTAATATATGTGTATATATACACATGTAAACATGCGTACACATATTGTAAAATAGTTGGGAAATTAATGAAATAATAAATAAAAGTGGAATCATATTTTATAATCCCTCTATATATAGATAATCACTGTTAACAATTAAATGTATTATATTACATATTATATATATATATATTATATATATATCGATAGCATATACTGCTTAACTGTGTAGAATATAATGTGAAATTGAATATATAGCATAATGATGTTTACTTCTGTATTTGGCTTCGAAGCATATATATGAACCTGAGTGTATTGCTCAGATATGTTATGTATGAGAAAATATTTAAAAACGCAGGTGCCATTGCCATTAGTACATGAATTTGAGTGTAGGATTCACTTACAGTGCCTGGAAACCATGCTGGTGCTATAGCTCTATGATATCTGGACTGTGCCTTCTTTGTTCCTTGCTGTATGTGTCCCCAATGCCTAGCACACTTTTGCTACATAGTAAGTGCTTAATCAACATGTGTTCACTTGCATAAAGAGTTGGAGTTCACCAACTCAAAGTATTTCCATCCAGAACTTTTCTGTCCTTCCATTTAACCACAGCCTAAGGGATTATGCAATAGTCTGATCTTTCTGTTTAGCAGAAGTATTAATCTCCACATGATAGTCTCTCCTGTGTTCTCAGAAAGGAAACAATCTTCTTTATGTTCCCTGGAAAAGGAAACTCAGTCTTTTTGGTCTCATCTGCTCTCATGGTCAGGAGCATCATCTTCTTTGACTAGAAAGAGCCTGAAGACAGCAGAATCTCTCAGTAGTTTGGGAGGGCATCAAGAACTTGCAAAGATCTAAATAGGACTTTCCTTATGGTTAATATACTCAAGCAGCTTTGTAGACTATTTTGCTTTTGTGTCTGGAATTCAGTTTACCTAACCCACTTTGGAAGCAGCAGTCAGAAAGTGTTCTTTCTCACCTGAATGCTTAGCAGAGCAAGCCATCAACCCCTCCAGGAAGTGTCTAGCCCAAGGGTCTGAATTAGAGGCACCTCCCCAGAGAAGATCAAAAGTTATGCTCCACCAACACAGAGACACTGAGAAATGGTTGAATGTGTTCTAAATTAAACTGCCCTGGTGGTGAGCAGAGATCTGCCAAAATCTTTCAATTAATCACTTTTACCTTCAGGGCAGAGTTAGGCCTGAGAGTATTTCAATAGGTTTTTATTGGAACAGGGTTATTTCAGATATTAAACTATGTTGCACAAAGTAAAAATAATGTTATTTTTAAGTTGCTACTCTTGTTAAATAAAAGTTGGCAAGCATTCTTGGGGTCTGTATTGTGTCTGTATACTTGTGTGTGTGTGTGGCTTTCTCTTGGGCCATAAGCCTCACTGATTTAAAAAAGTGAACAGCAATGAATTAGTTGGTAAATATATTCATATAATCATGTTCATTAATAATATGTCATAAATAGTAGAAGAGCATTTTTAAGTGTGTAATTCTCTACAACACAATTGTGATATTTTTTTCCTACATCTTCAGCAGTAAGTTAATTAGAATCACCTGCATTTCCTTGGGTGGACACCAAATGGATTGCAAACAAAAACAGATTAAAATAGCTGCTGGAGCTCATGGCATACAGATGACAAGATTCACAAAAAGGACAGCGAGGCACTGAAAATGTTCGCTTTTCAAACAGTTTTAGAGGAAATTTAGCTCTTGCAACGTCTCTGTAAAAGCTGCTTGTAAGTGTTTTGCTGAAAGGCTAGAATAGCTTTGTTTCTGATCCCTTGATGAGTGAGAGAAATGTTTAAGAAAGATCACTTTACAGAGAGATTCAGGCTGAAATGCGATGACTGTGCTTCAAGCCAAGCCAAAAATTACAGTTCAGAATGGAAGGGGAGGTACGTGGTTTGGGAATCCATTTTCCCACATTCCTGAATCTCAATCATCCCAGCCAATGTTTAAAAAAAAGTCCGATGGAAAACAATGAGGTCACTTTGTTTAGATATTTTTTTAAATAGGTGTGGAGGGATTGGAAAGAATGAGAGCAAATATAATGAATTTTAAATCAATGCCTATTTCATGTATGGTGGGATCACAGGCTCGACTTTATGTAACTGTTATGACTTCATCACACAAGGAGCCATTTTTCAGGGTTTTCTTCTTGTTGTGTATGCAAGCCTCTTGTTTCCTGTCTTTAACTTATTAAAGAGTTTGTTGCTAAAATTTTAAAAAGAAAAAAAATGTACCTGGTCATAAACCACAGATTGCTCCTTCCCAGGCTCCAAGCTTTCCTTACAAATGGCATCTTCAAGTTGTGCTGGCATGTTTGCTCACAAACTACCAGATGACAATGGCTCAGAAATTCCACTATTTATTCTTATTACTCATATTTATTTTAAAGAAACAATCTGAGCAAGTCACACGACCAAAAGAATGATTTATTTACATCAGCATAATCACAGCATAACATAACAATGAAACTCATACATAAAAGAATCTCAGACAGTGATATGAGATGAACCAAATACAACCTCCAACTTCAATATCTTCCAGACACATGAAGGTTTTTCCTTGAAGACAGGAACTCTCACTTAAAGATGATCACAACATTGGCCAATATTTGTCTTCAAGACTAAGGTTTTTAAAAAGGAGAAACATGTAAGAGAATTTATCAAAGACTATTTCCAGATACTTCGGTTCCCACGTTCCAGAAATCATTTCAGTCGATTATCGTTAGTCTTATCAAATCAAGGGTATTAGGTGACCTAGTGAAATTTCACAGGCAAGCTCAAGGTCTTTCTGAGATGCTTTTTACTGTGAGATATTTCCTAAGCCTGGTACAAGTCTATGAATCATATTTGTCTACCATCCTGCAGACTTTCTACTGTTAAGCCTCAAAGTCCTAGTTGAGTTTAGGCAGATATATAAGAATTAATGTATAAGAAATGAGGAATGGCACATGGGGTAGCACCCTTGGAGCCTCGTGTCATTTCAGCCAGGCATCCAGCAGTGCATACAGTGGCTTCCATCGATATTGCATGCACCACGTTGGAACTTGTTTTTCTCTTTTCCCTTAGTTGCCTGTCATTTAGTAATCCATAAGTTAAAAGGCATGTCTTTAAAGGCAGTTGGCCCAGTAATATGCCTGAGTGGCATATAAGTAGAATTAAGTGTATGGAAGTTATATGTGAAAATAAGCCTGAGACATAAAAGAATCACAGCAAATGGAAATTAGGGTCTAGCCCTCAGAAATGATGTGAGTTTTCACAGGACTTTTTATATGCTACTCTCTATGTTTCTGGACTCTAATGGTATGGATATGTATCTCCAATTATGAGAAAATGTGTGAAATAGTATGGCAGGAACCAAGTATAAATATAAGGGAAAATTTCAACAATGAGGAATGACTATGCACGTTGAGGACAGATGGCTTTTGTGCTCCTGGTAACATTTGAAGAATTCAGTGTGATGTGCCCCTGTTTATTAAAGTGTCCAATATCCTACTTAGAAAGAATTGGAGATGTGGGAAACTAATGCAATAAATGGTTTTCTAAAATATCTTCAACAATGTAACTCTGTACAAGAATATTTAATAATATTTAAAAGCACAATAGCCAGTCCTTCCCCCATACACAATTCCCAATTACTATTGTCATGGATCTTTTCAAGGCATCACTAAGGGATGTAACCAGTAACATTCTTAACACTCAAGATGTGTAGTCCTTTTGCCCCTCAGGTGCCCAAAAAGACAAGGCTAGTTGAAAGGTCAGAACTCAGCAGAACAGAAAATATGAGATAGATAGATAGATGATGGATGGATGGATGGATGGATGGATGGATGGATGGATGGATGGATGGATGATAGATAGACAGATGATAGATGATAGATAGGTAGATGATAGATGATAGATAGATGATAGGTAGATGATAGATAGATAGATAGATGATAGATAGATAGATAGATGATAGATAGATGATAGATAGATGATAGATAGATAGATAGATAGATAGATAGATAGATAGATAGATAGATGATAGATAGATGATAGATGATAGATAGATAGATATAGATAGATAGATAGATGATGATAGATAGATGATAGATGATAAATAGATAGATAGATGATAGATAGATAGATAGATAGATAGATAGATAGATAGATAGATAGATAGATAGATAGATAGATAGATGATAGATAATATATGATAAGTAGGTAGGTAGGTAGGTAGGTAGATAGATGATATTTTTGGTGAGGACTTTTATCAACTTTATTCTGAGTATAACAGCTTACACCAGTTGGGAGAGGGGGTTTGATAATGATCTTAACCAGCCAAATGTTCAGTGAAAAGTCTTTGAAGAAAAACCAACATCCCTCTTTCTGATTCAAGATTCTCTGTGTTAGATACTATATATTTTTAATCCTCGCCTGAGGATATTTTTTTTTATCAGTCTTAGAGAGAAAGAGAGAGAGAGAGAGAAAGATTGATCCATTGCCCTGACCAGAGATGGAACCCAAAACCTAGGTATGTGCCCTGACAGGGAACCGAACCCACAACCTTTTGGTGTACGGGACGGGATGATGGTCCAGCTAATGGGGCCACCGGGCCAGGGCGAGTGTTTGATACCATTTTACCCTTAGTCCCATATATCATTTTCTTTACTTTCTGCTCTTTCAATTTTAGGATATTTATTTAAAGCTGGAATTTGCCCCTATCTAAAACACTGACTATATGAACAATTTAAAATAATGGTTTATTTATTAGCATCAGAGATTCTAAGCAGTTTTCTCAAAAATAACAACAAAATAATCACTCTTCTTTTAGTGACCTCTTTTCAGTCTAACGCTGTTAAGAAAAATTTTAGCAACAAATACTTGTCACTTCCTGATCTTACGACGATAAAATTTTTCTTTTCTGGGTGAATCTACTATAAGGTATCTGGTGGATGAGAAACAGTTAATTCATGAATGAGTAATTGAAAATGGACTGCTACCCAAATCAAACAAACAAATGAAATAGTGAAGGGACATTGAAGATAAGTATTTTGATACCATTTTAAAAAGAAAAATGTGTTGCCACAATTGCCTGTATGAAGCCAGAATTTATAGCAGAGCTACAGGGATGGTAGGACAAACTATGAAACTGAGATGAAAACAGTAAAGAAAGGGCTAGTGAAACGAATGGAAGAGGAAAGCATATCGATCTCAGTAATAAAGGGAACATCAGAGAAGCACAAATTACAACAGGAGCTTCTATAAACACAGAGGACAGGCCTGTGACAATGAGGGGTACTCTGGTCCTAAACCCCGATTAACATTTCGCCCCACCATTAGAACTGGGGACATATAATTAGCATTTTAAATGTTCATAATTCAGTCACAGATCATTTATGTCCCAGGTGCCAATAAATAAAATTATTATATAGCAGTATCATCCCAAGCTAATGAAACTTTTTGTTTTTAGCATTAAAAGTCTATCTTAATGAAAAACAATGCAGGCCCCCATTTAAGTAGACAGACTAAGAAAACATGTCTGACTCTCCTCCCTCAAAAAAAAAAAAAAAAAAAAAAAAAAAAAAAAAATCCCAGTAAAATAATAGAAAAGATGTGCTGAAAAAAATATATAATAATGGTGCTGAAAACAGAAAAGGTGCCATCAGCAAGCCAGAAATAGAAATTCCAGGAAGACAGAAAGCAGATGGGATCAAACAAGTAGAGAAATTAAAGCCGAAGAAACACCCTTCCCAGACACCATAATTAGGCACAGTTCTTTCCGGGGATGTCCTAGAGAATATCGAAAATTGGAGTTAACAAATAAAAAGAGCAGACATTGGCAAGAGGATGATAAAGGAAAGTAATTTACTAAATGTTGGCTCTAACATCTGGGAGCGCTGGGCCCCCCCCATTTATTCTGCACCCAGGAAGCACCTGCAGCAGCAGCTTGGGCCCGAGCACAAGCTCCGCAGGGAGGAGAGGCTGCTGGCGTTTGGCAAGGAAGGCGGGGAGGGCGAGGGCTCCCGGGTCCCCTCCAGCAGACGCTGGGAAGGCGGCTTTGCCCAGGAGCGAGCGGTTAGTGTCCCGGGCCCCAGATAAAGTCCCCCTAACTTGGGTAAGTGAGGAACCGCACCTCTGGCCTAATGCCTGCTCGCCACCCGTTCGTCCTACAAGAGCCTCTCGGCCTGTCTGGCCAGTTAGGGCTGAAGCTGGCGAGGGGCGGGAGGGAAGAGAGAGGTGCTCATGATTTATTCTAATTAATTTGGCTTTTCAGCCCTTTGTGTAATCTGACATTTGAACAGTGTTCGTCCTAAAGAAGTTCTAGATGTAGAGAAGGGAGACAATCGAGGGAAGGGTGAGAAAATGCTTTCTGCTTGAAGGAGCCTAGGTGTGCGTCTATCTGAGTGAAATTTTACTTCTGCGAGTTTAAAGAGAAAACTCTTTTTCTTATTTGATTCCTGAACGGCAAAGCAATTTACCTGCAAACCATCAAGAATCAATTTGATATCAGACCTAACAGCAGCAGGGCTAGGAGATAATGGAACATTATTTTTCAAAATTAGAGATTCTGAAACTCAAATAAATATTCAAATCGGTAATTAATTACAAAGCAACAGAAAGCAGTCATTGAAGTGGAAGAAGTGAGGAATACTTACTAATTACATACTTTTATGAGAAAAGAACACTTAAAAATAAATTCAAGAAAGAGTGACAGTGGAATACAAGAACAGTGGTTGACTCTGACCTAGAGACTCGCTGTCCAATATGGTAGTCATAAGCCACATGTGGTTGTTATTTAAAATTAAATAAAAGAAAAATTTAGTTGCTCAGTTCCATTAACCACATTTCAAGCGCTCAGCAGCCAGCCATATGTGGCCAGTGACTACTGGATTGGATAATTAATATATAGAACATATTCATCATCACAGAAAGTTCTATTGGGCAGCACTTAATTTGAAAATATAAGAACGTAGAAAGGGCAAAGGACACCCTAGACCTTGACTTTTGGGGGATCTCCTTTGTGAAACAAAATTTTACTGTTGAACTTAGTCACGCTCCTTTAAAAAAAAAAAAGTGATTAATATTAACCCATAGATAAGTTGCAAAATATTTTTAAAGAATAAAGTAAAATATTCTAAATTTGAGACTATAAGCCACAATAACACAAAGAATAAAATTGGAAGTGATGACGAAGAGGAGGAGGGGAAGGAAGAGTAAATGCACCACGTTCCTTACTTTTTAATAGCAAGAGGTAATTTGATATATAAAAAATTAGAAATAGACAAATGTAACTAATAATAACAAAAAGAAAGTAGGTATATGGATAACTGGTAGTCACTGCCACTAAACTCTATCTTTTCTGACAGGGAGTCAATAAATACCATTCAAAGTTAATAAATTAATAAACAGAAAATGGACATTAACATAAAATCAGTAACAAAAAGGGAACTAAAATAGAACTGTGAGCAATGACTATCTTTGAACAGCAGGAAAAGAGTAGGCACTTAGTTTTCTGTGTTGTTTAATTTTCATTGTTACCAAGGAAGTACATTGCCTTTGTGGTAAAAAAAAAACAAAAAACACCTACTTAAAATAGTTATTATAAAGTCACAGGTTTTATATAGAATAAAATTATTCTTGTTTGAAAATCAGACTTGTGCCAGGTATTTCCAAAGATAATCATTCTTAAAGAACAGGCATCTCACAAGAAATTAGTAATAGTTAAGTCAAGTCAGCAATCGATACAGCATAAATACCGGCCACTGAGACAGAGCAGAAATGAAATTTAACAAGGGATTCAAATTATATCCTGGACTCTCAGTCACTGAATTTAAAACGTGTGAACAGTTAATTTAGCAATAAAAGACTGGAAACACTAATTTAGGGTAGGAAATTTGTGCCATTCAGAGTGGCACCAAACCTCCCCCCCTACTGAGCTCTGAACCCAGACAGGACCTTCAGAAAGACTGAGAAAGAAATGTGCAGCAGGCCTTGGGGCCGTTTGGGCGCCCTGTGCTCGCCAGCTCTTGCCAGAGGGAAAGGAGACCGCAGGGTTGCGAGAATGGCTGTTCTTGTGCCAGCTCCGGCCTCCTGGGCATTGGGAAGCGCCATAAATCTCAGGAGAGGGGCTGCTTGCGCCCACTTCCCAGCCCGCAGTGCAGACTCCAGGGGTTCAGGCGCATTTTTTTCTTGTGCTCCAGAAAAACAAGCAGGTTTTGGGGGCGCACCTCTCAACAGGGCTCAAACCCCACAGCTTCGCGACGTATCCCCACATTCGAGCTACCGAGAATGCTACCTAGGGCGCAGCTGGCAGCTATTTCGAACAGGCCCCTCTGCATTGTTAAAAGCTGCCCATATTTTGGCAGAGAAAGCCAGGCAGCTCTGGAAACAGTGCCGGCCTCTTAGATTTCTTTTTGGAAAGTGTCTTCAGTTTATGGTGGGAGTTACTCATGGCAGCTGCATTCTTTCCGTTGGGCTTAGACCACCGTTTGGTCTAATAACTCCTAATGGTGTGCCTGTTCTGGTCTGCGCTTCTTCGGGAGGAAAAGGGAGGAAAGGCTATTGCAAATCCCTCCGGCAGTACCTGTTCATTCCTGTCCGTGGTAAACACTGTTCTGAAACTTACAGAGCTTGGCTCATGATGGACAAAATCCACATTTTGGTGAATGTGGATTTCTCCAGAGAGTTCTCACCGCTGCCGTTAATGCTAGTGTGATTTTTTTTTAATGTAAAATGACTTAGTTTCATCGTGTTCCCAAAGTATTTTTAGCATAACAGGCAAAATTCCTGTCAGCCTTCACAGTCATGGTATTTTCTTGAAAGAAGTACCTCTCAGACTAATTTTTCTCCAAATGTCACCAAAGTACAACACGGATACCTTGAAGACGCTGCTCATTTAAAAATCGTAAGAGGTCTAATTATATTTCCAAAATAAGTAGTTTCCAATCCAGCACGGATAACGTGGTCATGGAAAGGATGTCCAAACCCACCAATTTACATTGGTTTGGTTTGGCATAACTCTTAAAGTTCTTGGAGCAAAGAAAGGATGGCACGTGAATCACTGCAATTTGGGTAATATTCCCAGGGCTTTGGGTTTGCCGAATTTTGGTGAGCCATTCAGGGGAAAGCTAATCAACTTGAAGACTGTCCCTATATAATTTATAACTGCTAAAATTCACTGATATGTTCCAGATTATTTTGCAAAATGTAATACACTCCTTTTTCATGTGTACTTTGTCATTTTCACTCTATTTATGTAATTTAAAAAGTATGATAGCCGGGGAGCATGGGCCATTTAAAGCAGGAGCCCCTAATGTCAGAGATTGTTATTCCTCACGAGATAAATAGTATTGATATCTCTGCATCTGAAGGGCTTGGAAGTTGTGTCAAGTTAGGTTCAAATTGCATCCAATACGTTTTGCTTTATTCCCTTTTACTTTCTGGTTTTTATGTTAAAGCCACAAAGCAGTTTCTCTGCTTCGACTTAGTTCTTCAACCACAGTGGTGGCGCTGGTCTGAGTTACCCTCCCTGTCGTCATTCCCAATCCTCCCTCCTTTTATCCCAAAAGAAAATTGGGTTATTAATTTAGGATGAGGCTGCTTTGTTTAAACAGTATAGTGCTTTTCAATTGCTCATACATAATATATCTAACCCATGCTGCTCTTTCAAATGTTTTTGATTACTGAACTTAAAAAACTTCCACTGAAATTTATGAAAGACCAAGGGGGCACTTCTTAGGTTGTAATTTTAAATTTATATAAGAGAAAAAGAAAGGGTTTGGATACCGGAGAATTTCAGTAATTGAAATTCAGTTTATAACTCTAGACAACATATGTATTTCAATAACATATACAATAATATTAGAAAAGGAAGAATCCTAGCTTCAAAACAGAAATGCACTTAATTTTATACCTCACGTAAAGAGAGGTGCGTGTTAAAGTGAGGTTTAATAGGAGTCTTTATTTACAATAAGAATGTATTGGAATTCAAGTAATTTCATTTACTATTAACCTCTGGCAAGGGTCCAACTAATCAAGAAAACAAAAATTAATGGTAAAAATATATAGAGTAAATTTTCTCATATTTATCGTAATAGATGTTGACATTTCATCTTTAATCGTTATTTTAAAATAAGGCTAATTTGACTCTTTTTTAAAAACACATTAAGATTTCTTATTTGGAGAAGGTAGAGCTACGTATTTCATCGGTGTTTTCGTTTTCTAAAATATTCTGTTTCCCAAATTCCTTCAGGACAACTAATAATTTATGGAAAAAATCAGGACCACTTTTATTCGGCCAAACTTTGTTCTTTCCATTGGCAAACACGATGACAGGATTCGCCATTTGTGGTTCTGAATGGCCTTTGACCACTTCCAAATCCAAAACTATTACCAAAGTCCCTGAACTTGCCTTCATGAACATTTGCCTATAGACAACATGGAGCCTCTAAAGGTGATTTTAGAAAATTCCAAAATATTTTTCTTACCGGCTACATGTTCAGAAAAATTAAGCCTACTCCCAATAGGGAAAACTTTGAAAGGGACACACTTACTATACTGCTAAATTTTAATATTTTAAAAATTATTACATTATTTAAAATGTATGTTTAAAACTAAGTACCAGATGCTATCTAATGACAAAGGAAGAAAGAAATGGTTGATAAATTATACAGCTATGGGTATATGTGCATAAATTGAAGACCAACAGGGTTCTATACCAAAACTAGGCATCAGATATTAGAAAATTTGTAATTAGGAAAATTGTCACATTTCAGTGTCAAATGTACAGTGAACTTAAAAGCAAACCAACTGGGGTATCTTTGATTAATGAGCCATTTTGTGCATCAGGAAAAAAGAATGTATTTGATTTTTCTTAATGTATACATCTTAGACACTTCCACTACACACTGATAGGCATCCAATCTTATTCCAATTCCTCACATATTCCTAGTCCTCAGGAAAGGACAGAGACTCTGTCATTTGTTATTAGGTTATTCTGGAACTACAAAACTCACACCAATTAACACACTTGCTAATAGCTATTGCACTTTAATGACGTTATCCCGTCACTCTACAGTTTATTACATGGAAAATTAAAAACCATTGTGAGGATGAATAGGTGGGGCAGTGAAAATACTTCATAGATGTCATTGTGCGTTTCTTCAAAACCATAGAATGTACAGCAAGAGTGACTCATAATGTAAACAATGGACTTGGAATGGTTAGGATGCATCAGTGTGGCTTCACCAGCTGTAGTAAATTGCTACTCGGTGGGGAATGTTGATAAGGGGAGAGGCCGTACTTGTGTGGGGGCAGAGGAAATATGGGCAATCTCCGCACCTCCCTGTCGATCTTACTATAAACCTAAACCTGCTCTAGAAAGATAATAAAGCCTTATAAAAATAATGAGTGACTAAAAATTTTAAAAAATAATAAATAAAATACTGAATGATTGTTTTGAATTATGCCATTAACACCAGTGTTACATGTTCTGTGATTCTACCCTAACCCACTGATGAAATATTTTGCACAATCACAGATATTTCCTACAATAAATTATGTAAAAACGAAGATGTTGAAGCAATATAGAAGCTCATTTCATGTCAGCAAAGAGCTTTACAAAGCCTTTGTTCTGTTATATTGCAACAATAACTTCTACCAATGTATTTGATCCTTATGGTGGTGAATTTCCATGTCCGACCATGGTGCTGTCCCGCCTCAGAGGAACTGCTGAGCTTGTGTCTCCACACTGGCTGGCAAGCTCACCCAGGCCCTCTAAGGCCATAGACACATCAGGGAGTATATACTCCTGACATTAAAATTATATCATCAACATTTTTGGGGACAATGATAGTGTTGGAATGTGTTTCTTGTCGTTTTCCTGTTCTGTCATCTTTTTGATAACTTGGTATTGGAGGTAACTAATAGATGCTATAATAAATGTGTGGAAAACACGTGGGTGATCATCCAAAGCTACTGCCAGCATAAGTTATTTTGAATTATAGATGGCCATTTTTTAAATAATCTGAAACTAATTTCACCATTTTGTCAAGGATTCATTTTTATTTGTTCCTCCCATAACGGAGCACCCCATTACCTGTAACACACTGAACATCATCAAACTGATTTACATCTGGGATAGAAATTTATACTGCAGTTTGAAATAATCAGACCAATACATGCTATGCTATAGTGACCCTGGAAAATGAGAATAGGACAGCACGGGACAGGACAGGATAGGCTAGGATAGGAACTGGGGGGAGGGAAGAGAGAGTGACAAGAGGAAAAAGGAGACAAGGAGAGGAAAAGAGGGAGGAGGGATGGACGGAAAGGAGGGAGGGAGGGAGGGAGGGAGGGAGGGAGGGAGAGAGGGAGGGAGGGAGGGAGAGAGGGAGGGAGGGAGGGAGGGAGGGAGGGAGGGAGGGAGGGAGGGAGGGAGGGAGGGAGGCTTCACAGATGCCTTGGATTATTCTATTTTTCCAACAAGGGGCAATAATACATGAAGGTTCTTCTTCCCTGCCACTCCTCTCCCCCAGTTTTATGCCGATGCCTCTATTTTCCTTGGGAATGAACCTGCACTCGGCTGCGAAATCCATTGCTGCCTACTGCTCTTTTATGCTTCAACTAGACTCAAGTTTGTTGATCATTAACTGACACTGAACTTCACGATTAGTCTTTTGGGATTAAACTACTGAAGATTGCTTGGTTTAGGACATAGAAATGTGTTTTGTCTGTGAGGAAGAAGTATTTGATTTACTACTGTCTTCCTTCCCATATTTATTAATTTTTTTTCCCTTTTGCCATCTCAGTTTTCATATCAGCAAGTATAAAACATGCTTTTTTATTTCCAGGTTTAGATGTTGATGGAATCTATCGAGTTAGTGGCAATCTGGCAACAATACAGAAACTAAGATTTATCGTCAACCAAGGTAAGTGATTTCTTCACTTCAGACATGCTTTTGGTAGTTTTGTGTCTACCAGTATTTCAGCTTCTCTGCGGTGGGCCTGGTGAATGTATAATGGGAAAAGTTTTGGAGGGAGTAAGAGACGGTTAAAGAAAGTAAACAATTATCACCAGAGAAGTAAAATATAGTTTACGTGAAGATAAAAGGAACAGAGAGAGGGACCAACTAATAGTGTCCATGAAATAAATAATGAGGGAGATCTCACAAGCTACAACTGGAGAAGAGAATGATAAGAGTAAAAGAAAAAGAATAACCTAACTTATAAAAGCGTTGTTGGCATGGAACAGACACTTAGTATATGTTGATAAATAAATGAGTGATAGAAAATCCAAGAGTCAAAATCACAGCTGTTAGAAAAATATGTACTTGAAAAATGAAAGGGTTAAAAATTAGGAAATGTATATATCCTTAAAGAATTACAAATTAAAGCAATAATGTGATACCGCTACACAGCTATTAGAATATCTAAAATCTGAAACACTGACAACTGCAAATGCTGGCAAGTATGTGGAGCAATCAGCACTTACATTCACTGCTGGGGAAATACAAAATGGTACAGCCACTTTGAAAGATAGTTTGGCAGTTCTTGTGAAAATAAACATATTTTATTATGTTTGCATGTGGTATGGATATTCTTACCATAATACACAGCACTTGCACTCCTTGGTATTTACCCAAATGAGTTCAAAACGTATGTCCACACAAAAACTTGCACACAAATTTTTGCAGCAGCTCTATTTATAATTGGTAAAACTTGAAAGCAACTAAGGTGACCTTCAATACGTGAACAAACCAACCGTGGCACATCCATGTAATGGAATATTATTCAGTGATAAAGAGAAATGAGCTATCAAGCCACAAAAAGATTTGGAAGAACCTAAAATGCATATTGCTAAGTGAAAGAAACTAGTCTGAGAAGGCTACATACTAAATTATCCCAACTGTATGACAATCTGGAAAAAGCAAAATTATGCACAGTAAAAGTTCAGTGGCAGCAGAAGATTGGGGGGGTGGTGAATCGGTGAGCATAGGGGATGTTTAGGGCCATGAAATTATTCTGTTTTGATATTGGAATGGTGAATACATGACATTATGTTGGTTAAGATTTATATAATGCCCAACATAAAGAGTGAAACTTTATGTAAACTGTGGACTTCAGTTAATAGTAAAGTATCAATATTGGCTCATCAGTTGTAACAAATGCACCACGCTAATGCAAGACATTAATAATAAGGAAAATTGGGCATGGTGGGGGGGGGGGAAGGGAAAGAATACAAGGGGTATATGGGAACTCTATATTTTCCGTTCAGTTTTTCTATAAACTTAAAAGAGCTCTTTAAAAGACTATGATTGAAAAAGCAGATTATACAATAATAGTTTTTAGAACAAATATATATAGTTATACATAGAAAAAGTATTGCAAATACAAGAAAACTTTTAAAAATATATTGAAATGTATTTAATTGTTTTATGGTATAAGTACAATAAAATATTTATTAAAAAGACTATGAATCAAAAGAAAATATTAGAAAACATTAAAGAAAAGCAAGGACACCAAAACATTGTAATGTGGTGTTATAGGTAGCTCATAGGTTTAAAATCAGACATGTGTCCTTGGCATTTTGTTTAACCTCTCAGTGCTTTTCTTATCAATAAAGATGGGGGGGGGGGCAGTGCCTTGGAAACATTTGTGAGAGTTAGGTGAGAAAACATGTGGCATTTCCTTAGTAACATAACAGAATCATGGTAGTTGTTTGATGCATGTAAGCTTTCCTTTCACCTCAAAACAGTCAATGGTGTCTCTGCCTTCAGGACAATTTGCAGCCTTCACACTCTGGCTTCCCACCTTCTCACTAGCTTCAGATCCTCTGACTGTCCTTCACAACACATTTCCAACTGTACTCCCGTATTTACAAGCTGTTGTATTATTTAATGTCTTTACATACTCTCTTCCCTCTACTTTCAGTATCCTCATGTTTTCTTTCCCAGCCCACATGCACTAGGAAGCCTGGCCAATTTCTCCTTTATTCTTCAAGGCCCAGATTATAAATAATTCCTTCCTGCGTTCCTGTTTCACTGGGTGGTTGAATTTACTGTAGTACGCGTTCATATAACTTCTCAAATTCCATTTATTACAAGACCTGCAGATATAAGGTCATCTTTTGGAGAGAATCTTATGAAATGTACTCAGTGATTATATTTTACAAACATTAAAATCTGAAAGTCTTGGAATGAAAAAATAGGGTACTGGTTGAAATATCTGGCTCATCCACAAATCTCTAACACCTGAATCATCCTCGATTCTTCCTCTATTAACCACTGGTAGTCCTGGGTCTCCATAGAAGGAATTCTTAATTAATGTTTATTGAATAATATGTGTGTGTTACACATAGAAATGATATTACTGAGAATCATTAAACTCTCCAGCAGTTCAACTCAGGTTGAACCACCCTTTTAAGTGTTGACTGCAGTACTTTTGACCAGTGGCCACATGACTCATTTCTGAGAATCTCTATAACCGAGAATCTCCACAGCTCTGCCTGCTCACTAATGTGAACCGTTGGCTTTCACAATTACTCTCCTTCCTGGGCATAAACAACACTAAACTTTACCTGTTGCTCATATTGGCACCATTAGACTGATCCAGAGCTCCCCCTCTGTAGGTAAAACTGGGACAAAATAGCCCCAGCTTTATTTTCATTCCTGTTTATAACCAGCTAAAATTACTTTTGCAATATATTTCATACTGAAACTATATCCTGATTGGAATTCTAGACAGCTGGGCAACACATTTCTTCTACAAAGAAGAAATCTCAAAACAGAAGCCATGGTAGAAACAAACACTAGTTGCATTTCCTGCCTTAAAAAAAAATTATGCTCAGCAGTTTAAAAAGGCAAAAAAGAAAAAAGAAAAAAAAGCCTGCAGTGAAAATATAAAAGCTGTCCATCTTGTCTTTTGCAATCCAAACTTCATCGTCCTCTGAGGCTGTGTAACTGCTCGTGTTTCCATAAGAGTTGACAACGTAAAGCTGGACAGAGGCCTGGGTTGGTATCTGGTAGCACAGAATTGTCAGTAAACTGTCTTCCTGGTTTATAGCACTGTCAGAGTGCAGCACAGTCAACACAAATTATGCTACGTTAGGACCTTTGATACTGGTGGTTTTCTCCAAGCTGTGTGGTGGAGTTTTTTGAATTAGATGATATAAGAAATACATATACCAGCCTCTCGAGTTTTGCCAATCAGATTATCCTTTGAATGAAATTTCTGGAATGGATCCATAACCTTGGTACATATAGCACACCTTCCCCTCCATCTACACCCTGGTCTCTAACAACAAAGCTGACTTAAAAGAGAATCAGTGCCAGGGTACAAAGAAGCTGATCTGTACATCGCGCCCCCCCCCCCCGCGTATGTACGTGTGTGTGTATGTGTGTGTGCAATGAAATAAAGTGGCAATGTGGTGATAATTCCATGGAGAGAAAAAATGACGAGTGACTGCAATGCATTCTGTTTTGTACTCAGGGGTGGAACAGGAACGATTTTGGCATATCTTCTTTGTTTTAACACCTTTATCTCCTCCCTGATCATATTCTGCAATGTTTCCTTTTTAGAAGGCTCTAAATATACATGTTTAAAATGAACAAGGCCTACCCACCATTAGGCTAGACAAATGAAAACTGATTTGGGGGATTTTCAAGAACAGTTTAGTTGCAATTTATGTATTTCACTAACTTTCTTGAATGCTATAATCATCAGCAATTCTAAATTCACCAGTTGAATGATTCAATTTGTTTTGGTTTTCTGTTTGACTCGCTAAATCGGTAGGAATTGTACACCCTTATTGTACTTGAGATCAGATGGCATACAAGTTAAATTCAAAGTGATTACTTTTGAAAAGCATTTCCTAACTATAACTGCTAATGGTGGTAATAATAATGGTTATATTATAAAAGCAGCTAACATTTTCATAATTTATTATGTGGCAGGCACTCTACTAAGTGCTTTACCTATGTAATTTAATGCTTTCTACCATCCCGTAGAATAGGTACTATTACTGTTCCCATTTTAAAGATGAGGAAACTGAGGCTGAGAGAGATTAAATAATGCCCTAAGGTCTTACAGAAAGTGAGGGAGCTCAATCCCAGTCTCTGACTCAGAGCCTATGCTGAAAACCACTGCCATCCTTCCACATTTTTCCTTCCTTAACTGTTGATTACTTCCTGATAAAATAGAGATCAGTCTTTTTGTGCTACACACTTTTGTGAGAGACTTTCTGTTTACACCTGCTTTCTGGCTGGTAAGTGACAAGTGCTGTCATATGAGTTTGGCTAAAACTATTCACGAAAGAGAGATGCCTGGGAAAATACCAACCATTGCACTTACGAATGAGCCTGGCACTGCCATTCTCTGGAGGGCTCTATATACCTATGTTTGGACCAAGAAACTGCTTTAACAGAATGTTCTGTTGCAGCCTTCAGGAAAGGCATCAGGGTGCTCAATGTAATGGGCTGCGGGTGCATTAGCGAGCAGCGCTGTGCCCTGTTTAGTAGATTTGGTGACGGCTGTCAGTGACATTCTGCTAATGCAACTCTTCCTCTCTATGAGGGCATCCCCCAAAGAACGCTGGTCCGTGACCTTAGGTGTCAACCTGTCATCAGCCTATGGCACTGAGTTGATTCTTCAGAACGATTTGTGACCTGATGGTTTTCTTGAGTGAGGGTACTTCTGCAAAGGACAGGCTTCACCGTGAAGGATGCTGCGTCACTGTCCCGAGAACTTTGGTCAGTGGGTCTTGGAAATCCCACCGGCTGAACTCCCCCTCCTCCTCACATCGACACTCTGGTTTGAGCTGCACATCGGCTTACTGTCCCAACTCTAAATTCAGTCCAGACTCTCCGTGATATTACTTAGACACTCTTTTACCTTGTAAAAGGGGACAAGACCGGCGTCCCATGGTCCCATGGGAGAACCATGAAGCATGCAGGGGGAGCAGACTGGACATTTTCCAGACGGGTGGTGCTTAGTAAGCAGTAACAAACATTCCCTCTAATTGTTTCTTGGAACTGGAAGAAACTGCTTCTTATCAGGATTTTAAACACCTTTTCCATATATAAGGAAGATTCTAGGGGCACCCGCCTTGACTTTTCACACCAGCAGGAACAAAACATCTAAATGTCATAAAGCTACATGGCCAAGAACCTCAGTTGGGTGTGTAGGCGTGTGTATGTATGTGTGTGCATATGATTGTGTATATTTTAAATGGAAGAGGGGTTTTCCCCATTAATTTGCAGTTTTGTACTTTGCATGTTTTTAATTCACCCACATCTTATTGGCATAATAATCCACATCAAATATTGGCTTGAAGAGATGAATTTGCTTATTTTGGACATGCTAAGAATAAGCTCCATTGAAAATAAACTATTAGGGGAACAATTTTACATTATCAAGTATATCTAAACTACTTTCATATAGATCCATGCCACAAAGCAAAGCAAAGCATTAACTTTAGTAGCTATCCCTGTGCTTTTCATATTATCAAAAATTGAATAAAAGAAGAGTAAAGAAAGACAGAATGTGAACAATTGGCTGTTTCATTATGAAATAAGCAATTGGATGGAACAGAAAAAGATCTGGAAAAGGGTTTCAAAGCCTCTAGTTCTGTTCTTATAAAATAGCCCTGGTATCAAGTCCAGTCCTTTTTCTATTAAGTGTGTTTATATTGCCCTCTTATTATTTTTAAAACGAGGTATTTCCTTAAGCCTACTTCGCTCTCACCATCAACCACAGCAGCAACAAAACAAACTGTGTTTTTTGCTTCTTACCCCATTCCACAGGGCCGCTTTTTGGTAAGTCGAATCATTGGATAGGCACCTTTCTGGCTTCCATGTGACAAGATTATCCTTTAACAATGACTTAGTTTTCCCATTAAAGCTGAAAAGATCACTTGATTGTAAAAGAGCCAGACTTTAACATCGTCCGGGGCTTTGGAAACTTTCTTAGATCTCATTTTTCAGCTACACTGAGTCAGGGAACTCGAAACTACTGATGTCAAAACTCGTGTTGCTTTCTAGCTGCTTAAGGAAGTGTGTTGTCATCAGTAAATAATACTGAACACAGAGGTCAAACAAATAAGCTCTTCACATTCATACACATTTACATAGTTTTCAGTTTCTACATAATGTTCTAATAGCAACTTCATGAATATTTCTAGTCTCCAGAGCACACGAATTCTGGCTACCTACTCAAAGCAAAATTATGCCATGTGTTTATTATAAATTATATTTTATAATTTATTATATACCACACAATAGGCCTGACCTAATGCTGTGGTGGACAATTAAAGGCAGAGACCAATTAAAAGAGAGAAAGCACAGGCTAAGAATCAATGGAACTGCCTCTTAATATCTATTCTGAGCTATCTGTTATTCTAATAGAAACTATTTAAAAACCCCTTTGAATCGCAGACTCTTCATTTCAAAAATGGCAATAATAATGAAAATGTGAGGACTTTAAAAACTCTGAATCAACCAAGTGATATTCAGTTTTAACTTTAATTAAGATGACAATATTTAGATAAAATCAGATCAGTATTACTTAGTTTTCTCAATATAAACATGATATTTAATACTAATAATCAAGTGTGGGTTTTGACTTCCACATGACTGAATTTTCTTTGATGATATTAAGATTCTTATCTAGGAAGAAAAACCAACTATTGGAAAGTTTTGGAGACTCCCTGATATCCAATGATTCATCACATTACTAGCCAAACTCATAAGACGTCTGGGTTCCTGGACACAAAAGATAAATTTAGTTTTATGTTATAAATAGGCTTTTGGGAGATTCCACATTCCAAAAGAGTATCCCCATGATCATTGGAGAGGGTGAGTGAAGTCTGCTGAAATTTTAGGTCCTAATCAGTTGTGGCTTTTTCAGGTAGGTTTGACCATTAAGTCCAGTTAAATAAGCCAGAGTTATGCAACTGACAGTTCCCAAGGAAAGTACTAAAAATCCATCATCATCATCACCATTGGAATTAATGAGTAGTTACTGAAAAGTGTGGGATAACACAGCAAGCTTACTTCTGCTCTTACTGTGCTCTATACACTCCTGGCTCCCAACCCTGACTACATTTTAGAATTGTATTGGTGATCTACTGCCCCATAACAGTAGAATAACAGACTTAGCTGCTTACAGCAACACACACTTATTATCTCCCAGTTTTGTAGGTCAGAAGTCTGGGAACAGATTAGCTGAATCCTCCGTAAGGCTACAACCAAGGTGTTGACCAGGGATGGGTTCTCATCCAGAGGCTCGACAGGGGACAGGTCTGCTTGCATGTTCACATAATGGTTGGCAGGATTTAGTTCCTTGTGGATTGTTGAACTTAAGTTCTCCATATTACCAGCTGTTGGCCGAAGGCCTTGTGAACTTCTCCCTAGGCCATCTCACAGCATGCCAGCTGGCTTCATCAAAGCAGCAAGCATGAGAGACTAGTAACTAAAACAGAAGTTATAATCTTGTGTAAGATAATCATGAAGCCTATATATAACCCATCATCTTTAGTGCATTCTGATGGTTAGAAACAAGTCTCGGTTCCTATCTACTCCCAAGTGGAGGAGATTACACAAAGCATAAATCCAAGGAGGAGGGAATAATCGGGGTCATCTTAAAGCCTGTCTGCCACAAGAATTAAGTGGTGGAGCTTTTCAAACATAAGGATTTGGAGCCCAATCATAGAAACTCTGATGTAAGAAGTCTGGGGTTGGAACTATAAGTATGTATTTTAAAAGAAACACTCCCCACTTGAGTCATGTGCACAGCAAGGTGTGGGAACCCCTGCACAATATCCAGCTAGTTTTACTCTGGCATCTAGCGGAGACATGATCTACAAGCCATGAGACAGATGAAACTTTTGTTTGAGGGAAGCAAAAATAGACTATGAGCCCCTTTTTATTTACCAGTTTTCTAGTGATACAAGGCTTTTTGTTTGACTATTGACTGATGTCATAATGTGCCTTAACTTTTATAAACTCTGAGTTATGATTTGGAGTATAACTTTAAAACACATGGATGGCCTGGCCAGGCATGGCTGAGCAGATGAGCGTCGACCTATGATCCAGGAGATCGGGGTTCAATTCCTGGTCAGGGCACAAGCCTGTGTTGCGGGCTTGATCCCCGCAGGAGGCAGCTGAACAATGACTCTCTCATCACTGATGTTTCTCTCTCTCTTCCTCTCCCTTCCTCTCTCTGAAATCAATAAAGATATATTTTAAAAAATAAATTAAATAAAATAAAATGGCATGGATGTGCCATGGATGTTATTAGTATGATTAAAATTACAGACATATTTTTCAAAACTGCAGTCTTCTTCCAGTGTTGTAGATTCTGGAATAAATGAAAAAGAAAGATGTTTTGTTTACGGATTTCCTAGCAAAACTAAGATGTAAATAATGTTTTAAAATGTAACAATAATGCTGATGCTAATGATAGCTAACATTTAATTGAGAATCTATTACATGGCAGGTATGCCAAGTTAGAGTTATCACTAACCCTCATGAAAGTTTGCAAGGTAGATACACTTTATTATTCGCATTATTCACTCAAGAAAACCATAGCTTAGAAAGATTGAGTAACTTTTCTGAGGCCCCAAAATTAATATGTTCTGAAGCCAGACAGTGAACTCATTTTAAATTTACTCTAAAGAATATATTGCTGGTTGCTGGATTCAATTTACCATGGGGGATGGGGCAGAGAGACATTTTCTTCTTTTTAACATCAAAGAGTCAAAGCCACTTATTTTCCTTATAATACTGCACTGTAATACTCTAACACCAGCCTCCGTGACCCTTTTATAAGAGAAACCTCATTTAAAAATGTCCTTTTAATAAATAACCCCTAACTGCCTGTGACTTCATCAAGAATAGGAAGTTTGGTTCCTCTTTGTATCCCTAAAATAGCAAAGTGCCCAATACTTGGTATGAACTAAATAAAGATTTTTCTCTTACACAATAAAAGAATAATAAACTTCCAGTATCAAATAGTCTCATTGGTAGATTGTGTTAGGTGCCATTTCTGGGTGTCTCGCTAAAGAAAAATCAAGCTATATTTTACATTATATTTTCCTTCAGGCTCCTATAAGTTAGCTCTTAATTTTAGATTGAAGAATCATGGAACAGAAACAAAGAGTAGAAAACCCTGAATCCCCATTCTCTGCTTCTATAAGACAAAGCTTGAGGAGAGATGACTTATGTTGGCTCTCCAAAATGTTGTGAATGACCAGGTAGAGGGAAAAGCAAAATTTGGTAAATAGTAAATGAAACTATATTGCTCTTATTAACCCCATGCATTGAATTTTGAAAGTATGCTTTTGTTTTGTTTATGCACAGGAAGTCCCTGTTGCTGGTAATTACAGCTTCAGTGACTCACATATATTTATATAGCACCTCTTTTTCAAAATGCTCCATGTAGTTTCGAAGCCGTTTCTAACAAAAGCCTGGTATAGAAAGAAAAAAAGGTATTCTTATCACCTCACAGCTGCTTCTAAAAGGAGCAGTGATAATAGTGCAATGTCAGGAAGAAATTTTTTCAAGTTCCCTTGCACACCCTAAAGGTAAATGTCCAAGGTTTACAAACATAGGGGCTGAAGCAATGCTCAAATGAAAATCTGAATGACTTTGAGTCACATAAACTTTAGAGCCCATTTTCTTTTATGCCCTCTCACTCGTGGGCCCACTGCAGAAGGAGTGGCAGGTATCCCTATCAGCTCTCCTCCTCTCTGATAGTCCTACCTCATCAAGAAAAATATGGAACTGAGAGGTGAGCTCCATAAAATAAGCTTTTGGCTTTTACATCATTCATTCATTGACAGGCACCTAAAAAGCTCTTACTATGTGCCAGGCAACATGCAGGATGCTGGAAATACAGCAGCAAATACAACAAATGACATTCTCATTGACATAGATCTCATATTTCCACGGATATTCCAATCCAACAACCAAAAGACTGGTGACTTATTAAAAGTAAATTAGTGAGAAAACACTGTACTTGAATCTGCAGCCCCCACAGGTTCTTCTTCCTGCCTCCCCGATCTCAAGATCTCAGCACATATCTCTCACTCTCATATCGTTTTCAGCCACCCTGACTAACTTCCTTTATCAGACACATCAAGCTCATTTCCTTCCCCGGGCTTTGGCTTTTGCACCTGTCTACCTGAAACGTGCTTCCTTCAGACTCTCACAAGACTCACTCTTCTCAACCTGCAAGTTACCGTCTTAGCAAGGCCTTTCGTGACTAACACATCTGAAACACACTCCTTCCTGCCCACCCTGTCACTCCCCATCTTAGCGTCTTGTTTTCTGGTCTTCAGAACACATGCTACCTGTGTCTGCCTTGCTTCTGCATTTGTTGCTCCAGTGCCTGCCTTCCTCCCTGCACTGGAGCCTCTGTGGGCCTACTTTGTTCACCTAAATATCTTCAGTTCCTGTAGTATCTGGCCCATGATAGCCTTCAAACAAGCATTTGTTGAAATATGAATGACTTTAATAAGTGAATTAATGAATAATGTTGGACCACCAGGGATTATTAAGCCCTGATCAAAGTAACCTTTAGCTTTTAGGACCAGAAAGAAATATAACGCCAAGAAAGACACTGTTTAGACTTTGAGAGTCTTGTCCAGCCAGCCCAGTGAACCATATGCGTCCCTTACCCACACCTCCACCTCCACCTGAGGCCTCAATCTGACTTTTTAACATGGACCACATAGGAGAGATTTGGCAAAAAGAGGAGGCAGGTGTCAAGCTGGAAGACCAGAGCCAGCTCTAACATCCTGGTCCATTAGTCAAGAAAGACGACCCAAGCAATGGATGACTCCCAACCCAGGTGGTACTAAGACCACAGTCAGGACTGTCACCTGCTTATGTGGGATCTCTCTCAGTGACATTGCTTATTGCCAAGGCCCTGCCAGCTCTGTTTCAATCTGCCAAAGGACACCTCTGGCTCAAATTGCAAGTGAGTTACCTGGTCTTGCCATGGTTCAAATAAAGTGACACAAACTGCAGGCCAGTAACAAGGCTATCAAAGTTACCACCTAGGGCATTTTCACAAGTCATGTTGACAAACCTCATAGCATACCACTGAGACAACTATAAAGCTAGCCTTGCCTGAAATTTCCTTCTTATGACTCAAGAAAATGTCATATCTCTCATATGCTTATTCTTACTTCTGAATTAATATAAGTCCTCCTGAATCCTAACACCAGGTATAATTTCTGAGATCACTGTCCTCCCTGCTGGTCTAGTTTCCTAAGAACTCTTCTTAATTAAACATTTTAAAAAGATATAAAGTACAACTGAAACTCAAAAGGCCATACAAAAAGCCATTTAAAGCACTTTAAAAGTGAGGTATACTAGCTCAATAAATTCAAATCTCCAAATTACAAAAAATGGAAATTCAAAAATGGGAACAAATACTTCTAGATATCTTTATATCCATTTCCTAAATTATACCACCTCGTGTGTTTATAAAAGAAATAATATTCATGTACCTTTCATTTCACCGGGGTAAGAAAAGGAAACGTTAACTATAATGCAGCTTCCTTCCCTAAAAGTCTATAACTGGTAGTAAGGAACTCTGCAAATGCTAATGTTAATGCTTACCCCAACAGAAAGATGCCTTAAAGCAAAACCTCTCATTGCTTATCTGCTAAAAGCAATGTGTTTGCATCATAAAATGGTTGAAATAAGGTTTCTGAATGGTGTAAAGTTTCAAGGACTTCTCTTGTTCACTGTTGTTCTTCTCAAGAAAAGAAATTTATAAAATCACATCTTTTAATGGTCCCTCTGCTTGAGAACGGAAACGCTCCCAAATATGCTCTGCTGTAGAAAAATCAAAAATAACATGTAAACTACAAATATGTTGGCCAATTGAGAATATTTATTAACTAAATAATTTAATAATAAAGAAAATGCCTACTTGATTAATTGTTACAG
Source organism: Miniopterus natalensis (assembly GCF_054644295.1). NCBI lineage: Eukaryota > Metazoa > Chordata > Mammalia > Chiroptera > Miniopteridae > Miniopterus > Miniopterus natalensis. The sequence goes on along the minus strand of NC_142088.1, from coordinate 61,950,211 downwards.
AGTAAAAATTACAATAAAACTGTCTTGATCAGTGCTTTGCAGAAGCGCCATTACTGTCTGTGCAGTTGTTTAACAAGGATTTAATTGGAAAGATAAGTGAATGCACATTTAAAAGTATTGTTAATTTGCTTTATAATCACCCCATTCTTCACAGTATTGACAGCACAAGGCACAAACCCCTTTCTGTTTTACAAGTATTATTTTCCATATGTGCACAATAAATTCTGAAGCAGTAATTGGAAATTTTATGGGTTTCAACATACCTAGTGTAGTGGGTTTAGAGGTACACTCTTCCTTTATAAGAGGTAACCCAGTTCTAGTTGTTGGAAAGGATAACAAATCTGATTTATACATTCCCCCCATTTGCTGCAGATCATAACCATATTCTGTCCACTTCTAGAAAAAGTTGCATCTTTTATATTTTATTTCTAATAAAATCAGGAATGAAAGGAGGAAAAAAGGTCTAGATTACTTTCAATCTGTGACTATGTTATTTTCTTAAAAATATGCATAAACAGTGGAAGTTCTAACCCAGGATGGTTTCTAGACGATATGGCCATACTAAAACACCTTTTTCTGAAAATAGTTGCACCTGAACCTATTAAAGGAGCCAAGAAAAGGAGCCAAGAACATCTTTCATGCACAATCCTTACTGGGTAGCCATGAACACAGACATTTCCCTCATACTCACACGCCCCCTAGAGCTTGGAATCACTGGATCAAAAATCCAATCAGTGTGGTTTCCAAAGCAATGTGAGTGTAATGCCTCTGATTTCTAAGAACTGGGAACCTTGCTCACCAAGTTTCAGTAGCCTCAGGCCCAGAGACCTGCTTTATTCTTGTTGAGAGTCTAAAGCTGCTTTAGAAGCACATCACTTGCTTAGTCCAATGAGGAGAGAGAGCCTGGTAGAGTATATTATTTATTTGCTGATTCTGAATGAGTCACAATCCCTAGATTTTATGTCAAAAAAGAAAAAGAATGAATATATGGGCTTTGTCTTGAAAATGATGAACTATAATTGAACCTGTTTCAAAAGCAAGAATTGTTCCAGTTGTACATTGTGTCTCTATAAATACAGGCTGTCCATCTGATCGTGGTGAGAAGGGAGTGTCCCCAAAGGATCTCATGTTAGTAACACTAAAACCATGACAGAAACATGCTCAATGTCCCCCTCAGCCATGCCCCCCTGTTACTGCAATTGGTAGAAATATCCTTCCCTTTGGTTAACTGCAGGTATGTTTCTGTAGACAGCAAGAGCTTCAACTATGAAAGCTTAGAAAATCTTTTGAGAAAAAATTTCATTAGAATTCTTTTCAGTATAAACCCTTTGTCCACTTGATAAAACATATAACCTCATGTATTGTCATGGAGAAAATTGTTTTTATCTTCAGTTTGGCTATGCCTGTAAACCTCTAACCCTCTCTAAACCTTTCAAATTTACATTAGCTTTTCATGCTTACAGAGTAAAATAGATATGTATTGAGTTTCATATATCTAGAGATTTGCCAATAAATGCTAATATCCAACCATTAATAACAACTCACCAGTCACATGATGCCTTGTTTTTATTCCTTCCTACACACACACACACACACACACACACACACATGCATAAATAACAATTATCTTTAAACTGTGTACATGTGTGCTTACATGTTCTCTCTCTTCCTTGTATATTGTGAAAACCATATATAAACACACATATCTGCACACTTTAAAGATCTTTTTTTTTTTCAAGTTTCTTCATTAGATCATGGATTTTAAAACTGTTTATCCCGGGTGAAAGTGTCTTTGGGATCAAGACCTTTTACATGGCCCATTTCTACTAGACAGAGCTGAGGCTGGTGCAGTACCGAAATGTCCAGCTGTCCTTTAATTAACTGAAATGAGGAAAATGTAATGTTTTGATGAGAGAACCAGGATTCTGTGCGGGATAATGGGAAGACTATATGTTTCTGTGCCTTCCTGCGTATGCCGGAGCCATGGGGTGCGGGGAAGCAATGAGGCTTTGTTATGCTCCAGTAGGGGGAGCTTTCTTTTCCCTACTGTACGAACAGCATGGTGCATTGTTTAAATGCGCCATCCTAAAATGCAGACTTTCCATTTTCATTTTGCAAGTGGGAAATTTCACTATGTGATGGGCACATTACTCTTCTTAGCGACACATTTTGTGCAAACTCATTTGGGAAAGAATAGGAAATTTAGAATACTGCCTTCATATTTCTCCTGGAAATGTTAGCCTGAATCCATTATTTCCAAACCTGATGAGGATTACAGTTCATTTGTATTTCTCAGCAACCCATATTGTATTCTGTTTGTGAAGTAAATAAGAGATGATACCGTTCTAATAGTGCCTGTGTTTTGCTTTCCATATGAATAGTCTTATTTGGGGGGCAAGAGGGAAGAAAAAGGAAGCTGGGACTGAAGTACTTGATTTAGCTTTCTCTAGATGGATGTGTTATTTTGACAAAAAATTATCTTATAAATAAGCTAAACTGGAGGAGGTGGAATAAAACTCACTTAGGTCACTGAATACATCCATATTCAAATTACAATATAAAAAGCACTGTTCAGTAACACTCAAATCTATATCTCTTTTTAAAATACTCTGTTTAAAATACTCATGGACCAACCTGATTTGATGGCAGCGTAGGTGGATGCTTATGTGCCAATAAAGCAAATTCTTCATGTACAAAATAATTCCCCACCCATCCTTTTACTAAGCCTGAAACACCGCAATTAGAAAATCAATTAATAAGGCAGGAAAGCAAATCATTTCACCCCTTATACTAAGTACAGTTGATTGTTAGTGGCTGATTAAACGTTTGTGTTAAGAAGGATCCTAAATCAGAGAGCATGTTCTGCAATCCATTAGGGATGTATGGCATAGGTATTTTGTTTTGAAGATCGTCAATATAAACACCACATATTGTTTTCTGGATTATGGTAAAAATAGTTTGACTATTTTTGGAATGCAAATATCATATAAGGTTTACACATTAAGGAACTATCCCAAGCAAAAACCTGCATATCAGACAGGATAGCAAATAACCTAGCATCCCCCCGAGGGAATACAGCAAAGAACCAGAAACTGTGGGAGTCAGAAGACGGGAGGAGTGTATGACAAAGAATGAGGCACTCAGGAGAAGTCCTGGGGAGCTTAAGAGCAAAAAGCCTTGACTCTAGTAATGAGTTAGATGAAAAGACAACATTTTACTGAAGGATTTTACCAAAACTAGCTCAGTTTTACCCCCAACTAAATTCCCCCCTGGGTATAAGGTAAGATGGACCCTGAAAAAACAGAAGAAACCCACTGTCTACATATACCAGATCTCAATATTCAATTTATCTCTTAACTTCTAATAAGCTATCAGCCCATTCCTTATATCAGCTAATACATAGTCCCTTTCACTGGGGACTATTATAAAATGTTTGGCCTTTCAATACATGAGAATGCAGCAGCTGATAAATTCAGCACTGTTAAGGAAACAGAATAGTAAATGAAAAGTTACAAGTTAATCAGGACTTTTTTTTTTACTTCAAAGGACATAAAATGAAAGCAAACTGTTTTAAACAATCAAAAATCTTTTTTCCATATAACTGGAAAATTCAAAACATGATCAAGATTCCGGCATGATTAAATTTTTGAGGCTTAGACAGCCTTCTCAGGATGTAGTTTCTCTTGATCTCAGCTCTGCTGGCCTCCACATTAGCTTCTTTTCTAGGTTTCACGTGGTGGTAAAATGGCCGAAAGATCCCTGGGTCCCTGCATTCCTTTAATATATAATTTCTGAAATGCTTTAGGAAAAAAACCCACATGCTTTCAAGGTATGCTAGGCTACTAATATTGAAAAGAAAAAAAAAACTATCCTTGAAGCCAAGCGCATGATGGTATATAAGCATCTATGCTCCATGACAAACAAAATTACAACATCGAGTATGAAATAGGAGAGGCTTAACCTTGGACAGGTGAAGGTAAATGTTGGGAGGGTAGAAGCATGGGGTAAAACTAGGTGCCTGAGAGCTGGCTTAGAGTGTGAAAACAAAAGCAATCTAGCAAAGGGTCTGACAGAGAAGTATTGAGACCTTTTGTGATTCCAGGATGTCCAGAAAACCCAAGTGACTCTCTAGACATAGGAGAAGGTGCTTTTTTGGTTGATGCTTTTTGGCCGTTGTCAGTGGCATCTGTGCAGAAGATCCCTTCACACAAGAAGAGAGAACTGTTTTTGTTGTTTCAGGGACACATAACAAAGCATTCAAATATAATGCAAATAATTGCAAACTGATGTATCCAGCAGTTAAAAAATTGAATAAATAATTTAGCTTTTACACATCAGTGATCCTTGCTAAAAAACTACAAGTCAGAACCCTTCTGTTTGAATCTATTTTATTTTGTTAATAGATGAGCTAATATGATAGGCATTTAATTGTATAATGTATTATTAGACATTTTCTTAGGCATACCATTAACTTTAAATAGTATTAATACTTAGCATTTCATAATACACACTACAAAGTTCTTATTTTTCCCAGCCAAACAGCAAATGTGCATTGATAGTAAATCTCTTTAAAGTGAGTTTTAAGATACTCACTCAGTATGCAAAACCTATTCCATTTATACAATTTGATCAAAAATATTCAAAATGCTACAGCTTATAATAAGGCAAATGCTATAAGATGACAATGATGCCAAAACTGTATTATGATTTTGTATTCAAATACAAGGTATTGCATAATTAGACATAATTATATAATTTGAATATTTAAGAGAGCATTTAAGATGTGATAGGAGGCATCTAATTACATCAACTTCTCAGGGATGGTTAAATCAGAGAATGTACAGTTGCTACTCATTTTTGTTATTGATAAGAAACAAACACCAGTTTGCTAGAAGAAGACTTCGACCTGGCTCCAGTCATAGGCACTAACTCTTGGCATATCTGAATCTGTTTGCACTGGACCTACCATGGTTTTCTCTTCTTGAGAAAACACTGCCAGCATTTAGTTAGTTGAGTTGGGGCACACACAGTACTTTTAGTTTTTAATGCACTGTATTCCATGAATATAGATTATGCCCTTAATTCAAATTAGCATTCTCAGAAATGTTGCTCATGATCATGTGGGAACTGGACCAGAAAAAGTAAATGGAGCAAGACAGATCCATCCGCATTTCCAGAAAGACTGCTCACAGGATATGCCCTGCGTGGAGGAAATCAGACACCTTGTCAAGAGAGCCAGTGTTAGAAGGCAACTCAACTTCTTAAAGAGAAAATGAATCATGGTTTCTTGTTACTTAGTATTTTGGAGGGTTGTACTTTGTTGTGAGCAAAAATTAAGGTCCTGAGCTTTTCCCAGCCCTCCCAGCACAGAGCTTCTCCCCCTGTTACCATCACTGTGCCTTTTTTTGGTTTTGGGGGATTTTTTATTAAGAAAAAACACTCTGAGTTGAGGGAAAGCTTTTTATTTCCATCTTGCCTAAGTTTTCACTGATCTGAATACAGGGCCAACCGACTAGGTTTATGGTATTTTCTAAAATTAGAGGAGAAACTCATGTAATTCTTTTCTGTTTCATATTTATTTAGAAGTGACTTAATTAGAGGGCCAAAAATAGATAAGGAGAAGTAATTGTCCCAGTTCAGAGTATTCAATATGCCAATTCTTTCAGAGATTTGTGCTATCACAATTAAACAGAAAATGAAAAGACAAAATTTTACTAAGGCTCTCCTGTATCTGTTAGTACCAAAACCAGATAAATTTAACGAGTTCACCACATTCTCCAGAAGCTGACCACCTCTAATTATTTTAACCCTCACCCAACAAGAATCCTCTGCTCCTGCAAGTGAATATAATTATTACAGACAGGAAATGATATGTTTATTTCTACCTCTGTGACTTGCTGGTGACAAAAATAAGATTCCATGATCTTGGTCCTTTGTTTTCCTGAGATTTCCCTTGCTTAACCCGTTTTTTCAAAACTCAACACAAGTTCCAAATTCCTTTGGTGAATTTAGCTTATTTCTTTACTCTTTTACATGTTTACTTTTTAATTTTTTTTATTTCACTATATATTTTATAATAGCTAATACCTTAAAATAAAGAGTTCTATTTTTTAGTTTCCTGTGTTATTACATATATAGGTACATGATGCTACTTAATATATGTAGTTTTCTCTTTATACTAATTCAATCATTTATGCCTTGTCTCCTCACCCAAAAAATCTAGATCCTCATGGATAAGATCATAACTTTTTCTACATTTTTATCCTCAAAATGCCCAGAAGAGTACCTCTGGCATAATGGATGCTTAACAATGATGGCGATAGCAATAACTGATGTTCATTACCATGTACTAGGTATTGTGTGTGCCAAGGGTTTGGCCGGCATTACCTTGGTAGTCATCAGTGATCCTCTGTAACAGGTGCTACTATCATTCCCATCTTCAAACGAAGAGACTGACAATAGTGAGATAAGGAATCTGACTAAGGGCCTAGAGCTGGTAACCAGATTCAAACACAGATATGCTGAAACAGAGTCCATGTTTTCAAGCATAGCTGATCAATTAATTAGCTCTATTAAAGAGCCAAAAGACGCAGGAGCCAATATCATCACCTCTGTTAGAAAAGCTGCGATTTTCTGCAACTTCACTTTGCAAAGAGCTGTGCTCATGGTGTCAAGCCAGCAACTTGCTATGCTGTGTATTATATAACTGTGTATTATTGTACACACTTGAGTCCCTTTCAAGAATAGACTTCCACCCCATGGTCCACAAACATATGCAGATCTCTTGTTCATCCTAAAAAATCAAGCTAGAATGATCACACCCATCACCTCAGGCAGAAGTAACTCCTTAAATACCTCAGGCAGAAGTAACTCCTTCCTTCTTCAGTTGTTCTTCCCCCATTTTATCCGTGTGTTTCTCATAGCACTTAGTATTGTATAGTCATTTACTTATTTATTTACCTGTCTCCACTTTCTCACTTGAAGAACCTGAGCTCCGTAAAGGCAAGTACTGCGTCTCACCTTTGCTTCTACTATCTGGCATAAGAACTAGTGCAGAAGAGACGTAATTATTTTTCACTTTATTGAACTGATATAAATATTTATGAAACATATTTAAGAGACAAACTCAAGTATTGGGTGATGGAGAAGCAGAGAAGAAGTCCGCTGTTGCCAGCACCTCAACTTGCAGACCCCCTTCAACAAATCAAAAGCCTTTCTCTGAACAGGACTCAACCTCCTTAAAACACAATTTAACAACATTTTTGGTCTTAAATGAATTACTGCAAAAATAAGTAGTGCATTTTATTCATAAATGAAATTACTGCCCCAATTCTAGAAATGGTGCATTATGGGTCCCCTGTCATCTTGTCCCACTTCATGTTCTAAGAATCTGTGGAAGAGCACAAATCTCTTCTTAAAAGACAATTCCTTAAAACTTTCTAAGGATTGGCCTGGCCAGGTGGCTCAGTTGGTTAGAGTGTCATCCAGTACACCAAAAAGATTGTGGGTTGTGGGTTCAATTCCTGGACAGGGCACATATCTAGGTTGTGGAGCCCATCTCTAGTCTTGGTTCAGGCATGTATGAGAGGCAATTGATCAGTGTTTCCCTCTCTCTCTCTCTCTCTCTCTCTCTCTCTCTCTCTCTTTCTTCCCCCCCCCACTTCCCTCTCTCTGAAATCAATAAACATATCAGGTGTGGATTTAAAAAAACACACAAAACTTTCCAAGGATTGGAGCTTCTCTCACAATCACCTCATTGGCGGGGAAGGGATTTGAAGGGATGGGAACAGGGCCATTTCTTTCCCAGAAAGACATTATGTTAGAATAGATTACATATCTAAAGGCTCTGGGATGTGATAACTGCCACTTAGCATTCCTTCATTTCAAGTGTTTATGATGCGGTAGAGTTCTTGCTTCAGCCAGCTGAGCGTTCCCATTTGAGTCTAATATTGGACGTGATATAAGACGTGCATGTCTTTTACATTATGGGGCTTTATATTTCAAACCCCTGAATCTTACATCTATGTCTTTGACAGCTGGTGTCCTGCAAGGCAGTGGCCAGTAAGAGGCATGATTGCACTAAATTGGAAGCATGAGGCAAAGGGGTGTGTTTCTATTAGGGGGGCAGGGAAGGGAATTTGAGGGTAGTGGGTTAAGAGAAATCATCCACAGATGCCGATCTCTGTCTGTTAGTGGATGGGATTTTTGAATTGTGGTAATTCCTGTTTCTGTGACAGTTCATCAAAAATTGAGGGCACCACGCTTGAAAATTACCCATGGTTTCATTTCCAAACTAGATGCAGACCCTGTGCCTTTGATTATTAGAATTATTCAACTCACTCAGGGGGGCAATGAGGAGGGGCATTGGGAAATACCACCCCAACCGATATTCTGTAAGAGATTCATGACCAAAGCGCAAGGCCGCAGTGTAAACTCCATCACTTTTTATCAAACATTATCGAAATACACAGCAGCAACCGATGAGTGAGCCAGAGTGACAATTTGGAAATTCATTTTTCTCCTTCCGAAATGTCTATGTGGGCGAGAGAGCAGGCAAAAATTAAAGATGTGGAGACAAACTTTACTCTGCTTTTATTAGCATTTTTAGACAATTGTGGAAGTCACCTCAGCAAATGTCTCCAGGCTTCTCTCTTCCTCAAAAAACTCTTGCTTTCGAAGCAATATAAAATACATCTTGCACAAACTTCCAACTGGGGGAGGAGGAGACAGTACTCAGAAACTCTTCACAGGTAACACCAGTTTGATACAGCACTTTTAGCAAAAGCTTATGCTCAAAAGCTGCTTCTTTTCCTTTTTTTTTTTCTCAGTGCTCATTCTTTCTTTTTAAATTTAACTTATTAGGTAATATTGGTTCACAAAGCCATACAAGTTTCAAGTGTGCAACTTAACAAAACATCTTCTGCACATTGTATTGTGCACCCATTGCCCAAAGTCTCTTTCTGTCCCCAGTTACCCCCCCTTTGCCCACCTCCACTTACTCCCAAACTCTTTCCCTCTGACTGTCACCATGCTTTTGTTTGTGTCTATGTTTTTATATATATGTTTTTTGAATCCCTTCACCTCCTTTCATCCAGCCCTCAACTCTTCTCCCCTCTGACAGCTGTCATTCTATTCCATGCATCCATGCCTCTGTTTCTGTTTTGTTCATCAGTTTATTTTGTTCATTAGAATCCACATATAAGTGAAATCGTATAGTATTTGTCTTTCTCTGACCGGAATATTTCACTTAGCATAATATTCTACAGTTTCATCCATGCTATTGCATAAGATAAGATTTCCTTCTTTTTTTACGGCCGAGTAGCATTCCATGGTGTAAATGTACCACAGCTTTTTATCCACTTATCTGCTGATGGGCACTTGGGCTGCTTCCAAATCTTGGCTATTGTAAATAATGTTACAATGAACATAGGGGTGCATATATTTTTTTGAATTAGTGTTTGGGTTTCTTCAGATATATTCCCAGAAGTGGAGTAACTACGACAAAGGCAGTCCCATTTTTAATTCTTTGAGGAAACTCCATACTGCTTTTCACAGTGGCTGCACCAGTCTGCATTCCCATCAACAGTGTAGTAGGGTTCATCACCTCACCCTTATCAGCACTTTTTGTTTGTTGATTTGTTGATGGAGCCATTCTGACAGGTGTGAAGTGATATTTCATTGTGGTTTTAATTTGCATCTCTCTGATGATTAGTGACACTGAGCATTTTTTCATATGTCTCTTAGCCATCTGTATGTCCTGTTTGGAGAAGTGTCTATTCAGGTCCTTTGCCCATTTTAAAATCGGATTGCTTGTCTTCCTTTCTTTGAGGTGTATGAGTTCTTTATATGTTTTGGAAATTAACCCTTGATCAGGTGTATCATTGGGAAATATGTTCTCCCATTCAGTGAGTTCCCTTTTCATTTTGTTCATGGTTTCTTTTGCTGGGTAAAAGCTTTTTAGTTTGATGTAATCCTATTTGTTTATTTTCTTTTGTATCCCTTGCCAGAAGAGTCATATCTGCAAAAATATTGCTATGAGAAATGTCTGAGATTTTACTGTGTATGGTTTTTTTTATGATTTTTATGGTTTCGCAACTTACATTAAAGTATTTTATTTATTTTGAGCTTATTCTAGTGTATGGTGTGATTGGGTGGTCTAGTTTCATTTTTCTGCATGTACCTGTCCAAGTTTTCCAATACCACTTATTGAAGAGACTGTCTTTACCCCATTGTATGTTCTTGCTTCCTTGACCAAATATTAATTGACCATAAAGGGTGTGGGTTTATTTCTGGGTTCTCTATTCTATTCCATTGATCTATATGCCTGTTCTTGTGCCAGTACCATGCAGTTTTGATTACTATGTCCATGTAGTATACTTTGATATCAGGTAGTGTGATAACCTCCAACTTTAAATGTAAATGGATTAAATGTTCCAATCAAAAGACATAGGGTAGCTGAATGGATAAGAAAACATGAGGCATATATATGCTGTATACAAAAGACCCACCTCTGAACAAAAGATACACAAAGACTGAAAGTAAAGCTATGAAAAAAATATATTCCATGGAAATGAAAAAAGAAAAAAAAAAAGCTGAGGTAGCAATATTTATATCAGAGAAAATAAACTTCAAAAGAAAGGTTATAACAAAAGACAAAGAAGGTCACTACATAATATTACAGGGATAGATTCAACAAGAGGCTAGAACCCTTGTAAACATATATGCACCCAAAACAGAAGCACCTAAATATGTAAAGAAAAATTTGGTGAGCATTAAGGGAGAGTTCGACAGCAATACAGTCATAGTAGGGGATTTTAACATCCACTGACCTCAATGGATAGATCTTCCAGACAAAAAAAATCAACAAGGCAAAAGCAACCTTAAATGACACACTGGATTGGAAGGATTTAATTGATATTTACAAAACATTTCATCCCAAAGCAGCAGAATATACATTCTTCTCAAGTTCACATGGAACATTCTCAAAGATAGACCACATGTTAGGAGACAAAATAATTCTTAATAAATTCAAGAAGACTGAAAACATTCAAGCATCTTCTCAGATCACAGTGTTTTGAAACTAAAAATCAATTACAATAAAAAACTGAAAAACTTTCAAACATATGGAGACTAAATAACATGTTATTAAACAATGAATAGGTGAACAATAAGATCAAGGAAGAAATCAAAAGTTAACTAGAGACAAATGAAGATGAACATACAACAACCTCAAATCTATGGGACACAGTGAAATTCATCCTGAGAGTGAAGTTCATAGCACTACAGTCCTGCCTCAGAAGCAAGAAAAATCTCAAACAATCTAACCCTACACCTAAAAGTACTAGAAAAAGAACAATAAACAAAGCCCAGAGTAATTAGAAAGAAGGAAGTAATAAAGATTAGAGCAAAAATTAATGACATAGAGACCAAAAAAACAATACAAAAGATCAATGAAACTAAGAGCTGATTCTTTGGAAAGATGAACAAGATGGACAAACCTTTAACCAGACCCATCAAAAAAAAAAAAAAAAAGAAAGAGAAAGGGACAGAGAGAGGACCCAAATAAATCAATCAGAAATGAAAGAGAAGTCACAACTGACACAACAGAAATACAAATTATAAGAAAATACTATGAACAACTATTTGCCAATGAATTGGACAACCTGGGCAAAATGGATACATTCCTAGAAACAAACAATCTTCCAAAACTGAATCAAGAAGAATCAGAAAATCTGAATAGACCAATGACAACAAATAAAATCAAAGCAGTAATCAATAAATTCTCAGCAAACAAAAGTCCTAGACCGGATGGCTTCACAGGCAAATTTTACCAAGCATTCAAAGAACTAACCCCTATCCTTCTCAAACTATCCCAACAAATTCAAGAGGAGGGAGGAAAGCCAAGCTCATTTTATGAGGCCAGTGTTATCCTAATTCCAAAACTAGATAAAGACACTACAAAGAAAGAAAAATATAGGCTGCTTTATTTTAATTCCACCAAACACTGACTGGGATTAAGTCCTGACTTTCTCTTCGGGGATAGGAGAGAACTCAGATGGAAGATGTGTGGGAAGGGAGAGGAGATGAGTGTGCTTTGGCCATATCTCCTGCAATAAAGATACTTCTTTCCTGACCTCCTGTAGGGCTCTGCTACACTGGTGATGTTGCTGAAGGGCACACGAGCTCCTTTGTAAAGAGACAGGACTTAAATGGCAAGAAAGATTTGAAGAGAATCGTGCTGGTGATTCACATAGGAGCATGTCAAAGATTATTTAAGTGGCCAGTAATATAAACATCATGCTACTAACACTGAACAGTTTATCAAATAAATATAATTGTCTTCTTTTAGAAGAATAATAAAAGCTGAATCCATATGTTACATATTATTTAAATTTGTTTCTACAAGATGTATGAGTCCCACAGAAGAAGCAATTCTTCCTCCGGAGGAGGACAGCAGCAGTTTTATTATATTACATTGTCATTTGTTTAATTTGCTTGTTCCCAGTAGTAGTTTCACAGATTTTTATGAACTGTTACTTTTATAGAAAGTCAAGTTACTTGTGATGGATGTTGCTTGCGTTCATTTAAAAGAAATAGGTCAGAAGGTAGATGACATGGATTTACTTAACAGAATCTGTTTAAACCAATGTTTCTGAATTCTCAGACACATCGAAAATTAATGTAGAAGTTAGGTTCTGTTAAGCATAATTCTAAGATTTTGTCTGAGTTTATTTAAACATGGAGATCAAGCTAAAGCTCAAACTGGAAGACCTCTTGTGAGCAAAGATAAAGTAGCAATTCTTACATCATATTTAGAAATAAGTCTGCCTAAAAGCATTTCTAAGGTTTTGTATTTTTTTTTAACTGGATACTACAAAATACTAATTTTGTTTACTTATAGTTAAATGTCTACTACTAGCTTTTAGGCACGTACGTTAGTGGTTAAGAAAATGAGCCTGGCTGGTTGAGCATCAACCAATGATCCAGGAGATTGAGGTTCAATTTCCAGTCAGTGCACATGCCGGGGTTTTGGGCTTGATCCCCAGTGGGAGGTGTGCAGGAGGCAGCCGATCAATGACTCATCATTGATGTTTCTCTCTCTCTCTCCCTCTCTCCCTTCTTCTCTGAAATCAATAAAGATATATTTTCCCAAAAAAAAATGAGTTTTTCCTGTCATTTCTCACAATTTCAACTAAACATTTTTTAAAATGATATTGAGACTTTTCTAAGTAAAGTTGAAATTTTAAAAATTGAAACATTTTAATTTGTATTTTCTATTAACTGATAGATTAAATGAGAAAATGTTACCTAAGAGTCATTGCCCCCATTTTTTTAACTGCTAAAGGTACATTCTATTGAAGTCAGATATTTGGAAAGGAGTGTAATGAGAGTAAATGTCCAAAAGAACTTTAATAAAGCTGTCCTGACAGGATTGATGCAAGGCAGGTAGAAGAATCAGCAGTAGATTTCAGGTCGTCTAGATATCAAAGTATGTGAACATTCAGAATTTATTCATTTGTAGCATCCTGATAAACTTAAAAACTTAGAAGAAAATAGCCACCTTATTGCAACATAAATTGGATTATTAGAGCATTAGAAATCTGACAATACAGACACAGCAGATATCTACCCAAGCCAACTGAAGACAAGTTGCAATTCAGCAAAGTAATCTTTATAAATGTAAATAATTTAAGTTATACATCTTTTATTCTCATTGCAAGATTTTCAATCTAAATACTGGAATAATTCTGAAAATAAAATATGATCAGATCAACAAGCAGGTAAAATCTGTAATTCTAAATAGTCCCAAATAATTTATATTTGGCATTGCACTATCCTGCATATATCTTTGTATTTGTGCTTTACGTTTTTCTATGAAGACCTTTTTACATTTTTCTAAACATATTAGTAAAGGCACAGAGAGATGGATCAGAAACATACTGAGTTTGGATGGATAGATAAGAAATCATCCTGAAATTTAAAATGTCCTTTCTAAATTTAAGCAAAAGGAGGTTCACAGTTCCACAGATGACTGAAACTAAAAGAATGCAGAGATTTGCTTAGCCCCAGGCCTTTTCTTTATAATTGTATATTGACTGAATGTTAAAAGAATATTTTAAAACTTTCTATTAAAATATTAATAACTGTTACAAAAATTCAAACAATAAAAAACAAACAAAGAAAAAAGTTGTCAACCAGTTCACACCATAAACACATACATGAATAAATATGTTAATAGTCAGTTAACAACATTCCAAATGGCCCTTTATATGTTGATATAGACAAAGATGCATAAACAGAAAAAAATATGATTCTACCACATTGGTTCTTTCTTTTTTTTAAATATATCTTTATTGATTTCAGAGAGAGGAAGGGAGAGAAAGAAACATCAATAATGAGAGAGTCATTGATCGGCTGCCTCCTGCACGCCCCCGACTGGGGATCAAGCCCACAACCTGGGCGTGTGCCCTGACCGGGAATCAAACTTCAGTCTCCTGGATCCTAGGTCGATGCTTAACCTCTGACCCATGCCCGGCCAGGCAAGGTTATTTCTTAATGAAATGTTTCATGTAAAGTTTTACTTGAATATTAAGGGGAAAAAACAAATTTAAATGAGGTTGAAAAATTGGCTAAACTTCAAATAAATGTTTAACCCCCAAAAGTATTAGCTCCTAAATGATAACCTTAGAAAAATGTTAAGAATTTGAAGTCCAAAAAATTATTTCCATTTTAGAATAAATCTTTTGTTATTCATTTATAAAACAATTAGTGCAGGTATTCTTTCTTGCAGGTGGTCTTCCCATTTAGGATTTTGTTATTGACAAGATTAACATTCACATTTGCGATAATTGGACCTAATGTTGTTTAGATTTAATTCTGTGCTGCAAAGGAAAAAAATGCTCACACCTAGTCATTTTATCAAGCATTCTTTATTCTCAAGTGCTTTAATTTTCTGTTTATTATATTTCATCATCCAGTTCCAGTTTCAGGAAAAGATTATAAATAGGTACCCGTAAGTTTCTGAATGAGTTTCTCTGAATTTTGCACACCTTTTTACCTGACATTGGGTGATTATTCTGAGGCCAAACTATTTTCCTCTTTTAATATGGTTTCTTTGTTCTGCTTGGAAAACCATATGGATTTTTTTTTTATTCATAAGTTTTGGTAACTGCTCTAGGATGTGTTAGATCAATCATCTTATATCAATTTTTCCTGGGACTATCTGTATTCATTCAGTAAGCAAATTTAAATCCTTCTAGATTTTTGAAATATTTTCTTCTATTACATCTCTGTTGTTTTTTTCCTGTTCCATTGATCTTTAATCTTTTTCATGAGTGCTAGTTTTATTTGTCTTCTGTTATATAATCACTTTTACCCAATTATTCATAGACATAAATAATCTTTTCCTTTTCATTTTGCATCATAATTTTTTCTAGTTTGTATATAATTCTGTTTTCAAATATATATGTATGTGTATATATATATATATATATATATATATATATATATATATAGCGCTTCTACTTTGCTTTTATTTTGACATTTATACTTTTAATTTCACTTATTTTCGGAGTGCTGTCAACTTGCTTTCCCTTGCTTTGACTACTTACAGCTCTTTTTAAAAATTCTTTTTCTGATACATTACATGTAAATAATTTCTTTGAAACTATAGATAACTATTTAAACTCCTGGTTTCTTGAATAATTCCTCTTGTGATTTATAATCCTCTGCCTCTTTACTCTTGTCTAAGCAATGATCCCAGGTACTTTTGTAATCCCTACCTATCTCTTTCTGATTACTACTAATCCTTATACAGGGTCATTCAGTCCTCAATCAATTTCAATTCATTATCTTATCTCTATCTCTCAGCAACAGAGCTCTGAGTATTGGAATCTAGCAATTTCTGTCCCTTCTCCCTCTTCCAGGCAGCTTTCTCCTTTGGAACTCTTCATAAGCTCTACCCACTCCTTCCTCAGGATGGATAAACAGTTAAATGGTTTTACCTTCTGTGCCATCTTCCTTGAGTTTTCGTGTCATAAAATTTCTAGAGTATTTCCCTACTCATAGGATATACCCATTCCCAAGGCCTAATACTCTAATCCGATCATCAGATATCACTCTCAAGACTGATCCTTTTAAGGAAACCTCTTTCCTTTTTCATTTTTGATGTTTATATTGGCTCTCAGATTCCCTCCTCGATTTGGTATAGACTCCTCAGTATTTTACAGTACACATGAGTGTTTATGGTTTGAGGCTACGGCTATTTTTGTTTTATTGAAAACTGAGGGGTTTTGTAGTTAGTGTTGTTGCGGTTTCCTATTTTTCAGTCTTTATTGTTTTTGGTGTGTTTTCAATGCACTCAATTCAAATGCTTTTTAAGGGAAACAATCTAGGACCCAAGTTCCTCTGGACTTCTGAAGTTTATGCCACTGTGTTTTTAACTTCAAATATTTCTGAAAACTCTTCCTTTCTAATGAATTAATTTAAACAAATCAAATATAATAATCTTTCCCAAATCTTTCTGGCTTTAGTTGACTTTATTCTCCCAATGAAGGGTAGAGACCTCCTGTCCTTCACCTTCCCTCTTTCAGAACAGTTTCTGGAATGCCAGTCCCTCCATTGGAACTGAATGCAGACTTGTGGCCACCCCTGGTGGGCTAATAATTTTGCATATGGTTACACTTATCATTTGATCACCAATGTCAATCAATATATTACCACCCCATTAAACCAACATGAATATTTGTTAAACATCTTTTAGAGACAAACTCAAGTACTGAGTGACAGAAGAGCAGAAAAGAAATCTACTATTGTCAGCACCTGTTTGCAGACCCTATTCAACAAATCAAGTCTTTCTCTTCACTGGACTCAACCTTCGTAGAAGATGATTTAACAATATTTAATTTTTACTGAAGTATAACCACTTAGGATTTTAGCTCCTCTCTTTCTTCTCAAAAAACTTATCAAAGAACGATATGTAATTTTCCTCCAAAGAGAAGTTCTAGTAACATAAATTTTTCCTGTTCATTAATTTTTAAGTGACGTTTTAGAGTTCCTTTGGACAGGTGCTCAGGGGCACCAGTAGTACCTGCTGGACGGTTCCTCCCTCTGGCTCTCTACCTTTCATCACATTACAGAGTAGCCATCTGAATTCCTTTAAGTACTCTTGTTTACAAGCTATTTACCTTCTTCTAAATAAATTGGAGAAAAATCAAAATCTCCCTAAAAAGGCACCACATTCCATTGCATCCCAATTTGTTTTTTGAGCAGAAAAATAAAGTGTGGATTTCTAATTACTTAGATTAGATTATAGGCATCCCGGCCATGCCCACCAGAAATTCTCCTACAAAGAAACACCACCCTTACAATGAAGAGCAATAAATGATTCTGGAAGTTGTTTTTTTTGCCCTGTTTAATTTGTCTGCTTTCTGGTTTGGGCAAGTTCCCAATGCTCTTTAATAAATATACATTCATGTTTGTCCTTCCCAACCATCTGTCATCTTCTATGGGTTTTGTTACTTACTTCCTTATTCAGGATTTTTTAAAAGCCTCAGAAATACCTTTGCTGGTTCATCATCTTCATTTTACCTATTGAACAAGGCTCAAAAAAGTTCAGCTTTGGGCCCTCTTCTCTACTCACTCCTTCCTCAGAGAACTTGCACAGTTTAACTGTAACTTTAAATCAAATTATTCTGAAACCCACTTTCCTACCCCTTACATTCCACCTTTCAACAAATTACTAGTAGTACGATTTCATTGCCTGAAAATATATCTCCACTTAAATGATCAGTAGTCACTGGAATGATGGAGAAACTTAAACTCTGTTCTAAGAAATCCACTTCTTCTGCGTACACACTACTGCCTACAAAAATGGACTGCTCTTGCTATCTTTACATGAAAAATTTGAGTCATTTCCAATATTTGCTTTTTGACTATTCCAACCACTGTGGTTTTAACAGCATTATGACTCTTCCAACCACTGTGGTTTTAACAGCTTTACTTATTTTGTACCATAAGTGCATTGTATGCTTTACAAATATTATCTCATTAAATAATCACAGAACACAAAGAGGTAGACATTATTATCTCAGTTGTACTGATAAGGAAACTGAGGCTTAGTGAGGTTAATTTGCCCAAGGGTACACAGCTAGTGTGTGACAGCAAAGATTCAAAACTGGGGTTAAATGAATCTAAACTCAACATGCTCTTAGTCACTATGTGTATGGTTGTCTTAAATTCTATCTCTTTAGATCTAGGGTAGACTTTTTGAGTCTGCAGTCACTCTGCTTTCAATAAACATGAATTGAATGCCTGTTAGTCTCAGGCACAAGGCAACAGAATATAAAGATAAATCAGACGTGATCCCTGATTAGAGGACTTTGGAGGCTAGTTAGGCACTAAAGCTCAGCGGAGGAATGGGTATTTTTTATCAGTTGGTGAGTACTATTGTTGCTCTGTCAAATAGTTAATTCTCAGTAGTTAATACATATGTCTTTTCTCTCACTTGATTCAGTACCTATTGCAGATGATAATCTCATCTGGGGAAACACAAGTTCTCATTTTGTAATTTATATTTTACTCAGGAGCTAGTTGCAAAAATTAGGCATCTAGCCCAATGCTTTGTGCTCCTAGTGATGACCTATGTGAGTTTGGGATATCATGAGTATTCAGGAACTGAAAAATAATTGTAAATTTTTAAAAGTAACAATCTGGTGCACCACGTCTACCTCACTGTTCACAATTACTTTATAATTATTTTTGCTGCTAATCCTTTCCTAAATTCTGCTCTATCCAGAGGATCCTCTTTCCCAATCCACTAGGGCTTGCATTTTATTTTTTAATAGTTTTGAAAACACATTCATTAACTCCCCAAATTAGATTTTGACAATCACTACATATCATTTTTAGGCATAAAATAATATGTGCTTTAAAATGTGAGTTTTGGAATCACAGTGGCTTGGGCTAAATTCGAACCATGCTATGTAAAAGTGACAGAACCTTGACTAGGTTAAAACATCTCAGGACTCTGCTTTCTCAATTATAACATAAACTTGATAACATTTCCTCCTTCGTGAAGTTTTGATATAAAAGGCAAATGAGATAAATTATTGTTATTTTTTATTATTCTGCAAAGTGTTGCTAGGATAAAGTTGTTTTACTCTGTTTTGAGAAGGATTTGTGTTTAAAAAAACATTCTTTTTTCACTTTGCCTAAATAAAGCAGCATAACTCATTTCTTTATATAAATACTATTATACTCAATCTTTCTTGGATAATATGCTCTTTCTGAATGATAGTCAAATACCACTCTTTAATTCTGTCTTTTAATTTTTTTAATGTCAATCCTAGTATATCATAGTAAGGTGTATGAAAAGATTTATTTCTAAAAAATTTAAATTATACTCTGATATAATTAGGTGAACTATCTTTCTTTTTTCAGATATTTATTACTTGTGTGTGTTTAACTTTACAACTCAGTAAGAAATTATAGGTTCAATTTGGAAAATCTCCAGTCAAACTCTGATCTTTGCCTATGATGTATCTGGTTTTATTTAACTGAAATGGGGGAATTGAATACTGTTAGATTTTTCTGCTATTCTTAGTTGACTATTTGACTTTTGTTGTGTCATTCTGTAAGAAACCTTGACAAGTTAAATTTATCCACACAGAAACCTGTAGTTAAGAGACCTGTGAGACGACTATAATTTCCTTCCCATTAGTTTCAATGAATTCCATGCATGTGAAAGAGAACATGGAAAGTGGAGTCTGGAGCCCTGTGCTTCCCGTGGTGCAGGTATATTGAGGAGAGAGATATAGTCCAGGTCTCCTTACGTTGTTCCTCTGCAGCACTTTACCCTTAACCCTCCTTTGAGCAAATACAGACTAGAGCAGCTTTGCCAAGAACTGGAGACTTAACTCTTTGAACACAATAGGCCTAGGGACACGTAGCTTTCTCTCTGCACAAAATCTGTGAAATGGTTAATATATAACTGCGAGTGTCTATTGAAGCCAATGTGAACAAGAAGAATTGAGCTGTAGCCAGCATTTATTTAAGCATCATTTTTGCCATCTGGATTCTTTTGTAGGGAAAGAAACATTTGAAGGGAATTGCCTGTGGTCACAAAGGTGATTTGACTTTCCTCCCTATTTATATGTTAATCATCCCTAAGGCACCATTGTTCAAAGTTCCATAAAGAAGCTTTTTTTGTTTTTGCTTTTTTCTACTGCTTCTTGAAACTTTAGGTAGCTTGGAGATCTTAAAGAGGAGACAGAACAGTGTATCAAATGTTTCTGTAGACAAAGTACATTAGCTTATGTATGTAAAAAATCACCGAGCAATTTAACCCAGGTGAAAAATCATTCAACAATCACTGAGAGAGGGCCAATTAGCCCTTACTCATTGGCTCTTTCTTAAATCACACACCATATGATATGGAAAATCATTTGGTGATCAGCGATCAAATTCAAAACCATATTGGCCAAACACTATCAGCTGTTTTAGGTGCTGATTCAATCCATTCCTCAGCCTTGAAGCAGAAAATAGAAATATGGCTGGAGCCTAGAAATTATCATTTCTAGCCCCCTTTGAACTGTGGCAAAGTAGAATAATTTAGACAGTAGTGAGCTTCTATCACACAAATGTTTTAAAGATTAAAACTTGAGAAGATTGGCATTCACATCTGGGAATTATAAATTTCATTCTCATGTTTGAAGGAAAGGCTTTTACATTAGTATGGTTTAATTTATTTTATTGCTATGTTTATAGGATTTAGAACCAATGGTTATTTCATGATTACTATGAGATCAGGTAATTTTTGTCTTATGTGAGAGCTCTTTAATAATACTGTATTAATTAAATCTCTCAGCTGAATAAAAGATTTAAAAAGAGCAATAGGCAATGAGGCAAAGTTCATGGGATTCCCCAGTCATACAATATATTAATTTAAAATATATTGAGATAAAACTATTTATTGAGTACTAACTCCTGGAACATTGATAAAAGAAACACCCACAAGTAAAGCTCTTTTAAACCAACAACAAAGTAATAGATCTACAAATGCAAGATAGTACAATTCATACAAAATATTTTTGTACTATTCACATACACATTAAAAGAATGATTGGAATGGAAATGAAAATTACCTGTATATAATTCTAATTATATACTTCTAATAGTCTGAATTGGAAACTGATGCTTCATTTAACTTTTGAGCAGGAATGTGTGATGTTAAAAATTAAGAGGAAATTATAAAGTCAGAAGGTAAATATAAAAATACATATATATGTGTGTGCATGTGTGTGCGTGTGTGGATGTATTAATCTCATCATTAAAAGGAGGAAAAAAGAGCCTTTAAAGTTTCCATTATCCATTATGTCAGGTAGCAAATATCTTCTCAATGTAACTCCAGACATTAAATCTGTCGAGAGGAATGCTGTAAAATAAATGTCTGGGATACCTTCATAAACAAAAATCTTATTTCCATAATTCATACAGCTGGCTGGCATTTATTGGCACGTCAGGTGCAATGGGGACATTTCAGGAACATTAACATGTACAGCATCATTTGTCAACAAAGCAACAATGTAAGCAAATCGTTCAGAACTCATACAGATTTACAGCTTTCTCTGCCAGCTGCTAATTACGGTGTGCTCGGCCTATTTGGTATGGTCTTTTTATTGGAAAATGACAAAGGGGTTATAGTAGCCCAGTTTGGAATATAGATGTGGCTTTTAGTAATAATATGAGTGTAATATGACCATGTAGCTTGGAGTTGTGATCCAGGTTTGCTGGTCTTATAATTGATCAGCTTTGATTGATGAAGGACAGAGAGAAATTCACAGCCTATTTCATTTCTGATGTAAGTAACCTCTAAAACAAAGAGAAAATAGAAAAAAGAAATTATCAAAGACCATGTCATGGCAGTTCTTAATGTTTTCCCCTATGGAACATGACACATAATATTTACCTCTCAAAGAAAAGCTGATGTGTTGATTGCTGATGGAGCAAATGTTACAGGAGCCTGTACATTTCAGATTCTAGCCTGAGCTTTGAACAATCAGGACAGCCTTCCACAAATATGCTTAAATAATGTTAAGGTTATGACATAAGGTGACAAATGTCAGCACCGTCAAAGTTAACATCTATAATCACCCCCTGCTTAAGTTGTTCAGTTGTAGGAAAAGACACAACTGTGCAAGCAAATGATGAAGTGTCAACTTTACCTTCAAATTCCCCGGATTGTGTCAAGATATATTATAATCCATAAAACGAATAGTGGTGTTGCCTTCATGCCCATGATGTAAATCTGTATTTAGAGATATAAATGCCTCCTATTTAAACAAAATATAAAAAGTTAAATTGGTAAATACTTATTCAAACATTATTTAGATTTATCCCATCCCCAACCTTATTAAAACCATTACATTCTGGAGTGAACAGATTTGACATTCAGCAAGTCAATTGCTGTCGGAGCAGCTGACTTGACCAGATATTAAAATATTTTAAGCTTTGCTGGCACCGGATCTTCAGAGAAGAAATGTAGTGAGACATTTCTAGAGCTGGTAATGTCAAGCCAGCAATGGTTGCCTGGATTCAATGCACATTATACTAAATAAGTATCTTCTCATATTCTAAAAAATAGTTTATAGATAAATGGAGTCCCTCCATTTTACATAATCCTCCAATGGAATCCCTCACAGTCTTTTCTTAAATGTTTGTCACTATGTGTTTTGATTGTTGCTTTCTACCTACCCCACTAGAATAGGGTTCCTAAAGACAAAAAATGTATTGTGTTCATTTTTGCCTTCCCAATGCCTAGCATGGTCTGGAACACAGTAGGTGCCAAATTAAAGTTAGTCAAATGAATGAATGCATGCCTGCATGAGCATTGGGGCAGCCCTTGATAAGATTGTGATGAAGAAGTTTGTTTCGATGTTTTGTTCACTAGTCCTTTCTTCAGGATATCCCCACCCAAAGCTCACAGATACTAAGAGAGAAAGTATAAAGAATCTTCAAGTCTTCTCTTTTCCAGGGGAATTTATATTCTAATCGAGATCCATTTCTTAAATTAAGGTTAAATCTTAATTTGAGGATTTTAGGCATTCCTTTTTATGTACAGAAGAATTTTTTTTAAGGGGAGAGCAACATTTTGGTTTCCTTTAATGGAAAGACCTTCACAATTTTCCCCCAAATCCCCCGTGCTTTGTACCAAGGGAGGAAGTGGTATTGACTCTATGCTCCAGGAGTATGTAGCATCCGGATTACACCAGGAATTAAAACATAGTCCCTAGAATGGAAGTGCGGCTTTGCTGAGGAAAAATGCTGTGGTCTGATGCACATTAAAATGAAATTTTTAGGTTGAGTCAATATGAGCAGAATCATCTAGATTGTTACATCTGAGCAGAGACTTTTCAACCCATATTGTTACTTCCTGTGTGAAACAAAACTTTCTACTGAAGTTAGAAACAAGCAGGAGCTTTTATATTTTAATGCTCAAAGATGCTAAAATGTTCAATTCATGTCATAACCGCCCCATCAGCCACAGAGAGATGGGGTTGATGGAACCTGATCATTTGGAAGAAAGGCACACCCAGTATTTGGATAAAACCAACCATTTCTTAATCTACCCAATTTGCCTAAAATAAAGTGATTATTTCTGAAATTACTTACATTAAAATAGCATTTTTAACCCTTATTGAAAATTGTTATCCTTATCTTCATTTAGAATCATTAAGCCAGTCCTTTCGAATATTCTGTTTTATCCTTCCAAATAATTTAGGGTGCACTAATTAATGGTTCATATATACTTGAGATTGAATGGGTTGATGTTTACCTGCTTACAAGTCTTCAAATAAAATACTTTCAAAATTCCAAGAACATTTTTAAGCATTATTTTTAGAAGTATCTGTTTGTACTTAGCAACTACAAAACCTTCATTACTAATCAACTCAGGTCCTCTAAGAAATTCCATAAAGAACTATTTACTACCCTCAATAATACATTAAGAGTGCTATTCTAAATGATCTCAAAGTTCACTATAACTCTATTTCTCATTAATTTAAACAGGCCTCTCCTTTTCTTGTTCTCTTCCTACTCCTCCCTCCAACCACCACCTTTTTTCCACAGTGACACATACCTACTAAGTATACAGAAAACAACAATGATATGAAGAATTTTTGAGAATTAATTTACAGTTCGGGAAAGATGGCAGAATCCAGAATTTGTTATCACTGTTAGTTGATTTGCTTAAACACAAAATATGATCATAAAGAGATAAAAATATAAAATTGATATTCTTCGTAAGACCTGTGGAAAAATCATAATTTATGGTTTATATTATATATATAAGCTTGCAGATGTTAATACAAATGCAGATACAGGTAGAAAGTCTACCTTTAATCCCGTTTATGAGGCAACGCCCTCATGTGGCCTTTCTAT
Organism: Miniopterus natalensis; assembly: GCF_054644295.1. NCBI lineage: Eukaryota > Metazoa > Chordata > Mammalia > Chiroptera > Miniopteridae > Miniopterus > Miniopterus natalensis. Next base: position 61,925,773 of record NC_142088.1, on the reverse strand, counting down.
AAGAAACAGGAGGCCAATCATAAAAACTATCCTGTCTAGCTATCCCTTAAAATGTTTGTCACCAGCTTGATAGGCAGGAGCATTTAATCAGCCTAATAATTTCCTCCTATTGTTCCCTTCCCTAATCTAATTTAAGAGAGAAATAAAGTTTAATCTCCAAAGGTAAGTATTTCACTTAAAAACTGGCACAGATTGAATAATAAATAACATTTAGTTGCATGAGAGCATAATATTCAAACTAATAACTTATGTCTATTTTCTTGAGATCATAGCAAAATACATTCTCAAGCAAACAAATCTGAGAGTTTAATAACAGACTTTTGAAAATATATTATATGGATGTATTGCAGATAAAAGTTAAATTATTCCTGAAAGAGCATTTGAAATGCAAGAAGAAAAGGTTAGGGAAGACACCTGAACTTGTGGGTAACTCAAATGAAACTGTGTTAAAAAATGAGAAGTTTGAAGGGTGTATAATGAAAGTCTTGATACAGATAAAATTTGTTCAAAATATTATATAAAGTTGGTAAGGGAGTGAACAAAGTAAAAAACTTGCAAGGTCTTCAATAATTCTGGAAGGATGTAAAGCTAGTATTAAGTGATTTACAAATGTTAAAATGTCTAAGCCACTGTGTTATATTACATGCCCACCAATAGCTAGAAAGTGTCTGTGGAAAGAGATTAGGAGCTCAGTTGGATTAGCCACCCATTAGGGTTGGCCACAGGTTGTATGTCTCTTTTATCACAACCTGCTTTTTTCCTACAGCAATGAGCACTCCACTCTTTAAAAATAAATTTTATTTTATTTTTGTTGAGGATAGAAAGTGTACAACCGGCCTGATTACCAGAGGGAAAGGGGGATGAGGGCAAAGAGAAGAGGGGAAAGGGGGGATCAATGGTGATGGAATGAGACTAGACTGTGGGTGGTGAACACACAATACAATATACAGATGATGCATTATGGAATTATACACTTGAAGCCTGTTTATTTAACCAATGTAACCCTAATAAATTTAATTAAAAAGTCCATTATTATTAATCAAATGATTGCTTTAAAAAAAAAACACAGTAAACTTGAGTCTTAAGGAGAAAGGACATCTATGTACTTCCTTAAAAGCAAAACATCAACAGCTAACAGGAACACAAACAATATATTCTGGGGGCAAAAAAAAAAAAAAAAAAAAAAAGAGCTGGCTATTAAGAAAATTATTGGTTTATTCACAGAATGCTTCCCGTTGGAAGAACAGCAACAAATCATTTTAATAAACACGGACATTTCAATAGTGTTCTTGCTGTCTGTAGATGATAGCCTAAGTAACTTTCCCACCAGCAGGGAGCAATGTACTTTGAGAAACATTTGTACACCTGTAAGTCCCTATTAATGCACATGTCTCTCAAAAATGAATTTGAGTATGAGCCATTTGAGTGTTTTATAGTTAGGAGGGAAAAAATGACTTTTGTGTTAACAAAACTACAATGAAAAAATTGCCAGTGAGGAACAATAAAGGATAAAGAAATGAAGGCATCACTACCAAAACCAGAAAAATATGCCTCAAGAGACCAGAAAATACTTTCCATCCAAAATAAAATATCCTATATTTTCATACAGTTAGAATTCATCATAAGTGTTTCGACTGACTTGTTTTAGCCCCTTTCTGTTTCTACCGGTGGACATAGATCACTTTTCTTTCATTTTTTTTCAACTTTGCTATTTTTTATCACGTGTATCTGCCTCAGTGAATTTTAAACTATTTGCTTAAAATTCAGGTGTTTTTCTTAGCAGCTTATTTCAAGCTGAAGCTGGTCCTTTCACATACTGTTGAATTTCAAATGTCCCCCTTAAACATAACCATGAAAGTCATTGCTTTCCTGTCCTCATCAACACTTCAGATAGTTAATAGCTGCAGGCACATGTTAGGAAAGAAGTTGCTCAAGAAGAGAACTTGAAGTGAATTTGGCATCGAATCATGGATGGTACTAAACACATGGATGGAGTTATTTACTTCAGATTTTTCTTGTCGGCCTGATTTGGCTATATTTTCAAAATTGACACATACTATGCTGTAGACTTCTATTTTCACTAGCTGAGAAACAGAATGATTGCAGACTTTTGCATGTTATGCATTTTTAAATATCACCAAGTTAAACTTAGATTTTGATTCTGTGCCCAGGACCAAGTGGAAAAATCTCCATCTTCAATAGTTCCTATTATCTTTCAGTCACTGGGCCACATACTGTATTTCTTCCATGAGTAAAACTCCCACTTGGAATTCCAAGCATTGCATAACCAATGGAGTATTCATATTATATGTAACTCAGTAGACTTTCATACCCATAGTAGACATTTTATCTTCATGATATTCTTTTCAGTAAAAAGTCTTAAATCATAATTCAGAATGGAGCCAACATTTAATTCATCCAACAAATATTTATTAAACACCTCCATCTATGACTAGTATCACAACTATGACTACTACTGCTTTATATGTCTCTTCATTGCTTTAAATCACTTTTACAAACTTCATCTCATTTAACTGCTGTGTGAAATTGTCCACTGTTTTGATGGAGCTTAGAGTCCCATAAAGTAGATTAAATCAAGTGCCAAAAAACTGACCTTCAAAGTCCTTATCTATAGTGAGTTAAATGGTATAGGCTAAGGGAGTATTTTAGATGGTTTTGGTGAATTGATAAGTGATCTTGGGTTAAAAAACTCACCTGCACAAGTAAACATTTATTTTTGACTATATTGTATTCATTTTATACTCAAATAATAACTTGTTAAGACTTAAGAAAATACATGTAAAAATATCATTTAAAAATGGCCCAGCCAGCACCGCTCACGGCTCAGCAGTTGAACATCGACCTAGGATCCAGGAGATAAGAGGTTCGATTCCCCGGTCAGGGGCACATGCCCGGGGTTGTGGGCTTGACCCCCAGTAGGGGGCTTGCAGGGGGCAGCCGATCAATGACTCACTCTCATTGTTGATGTTTCTATCTCTGTCTCCCTCTTCCCTCCTCTCTCTGAAATCAATAAAGACTTTTTTTTTTAAATGGCACCTGTATGAATGACATATCTTGAAGCATGTCTCATTTAAAATAGGAACGGTTTCAAAAGTAAGTTACCTGTATGTGTCATGAGCTAAATTTGGCCCATGGGCCATAGTTTGCCAATTCCTGTACTGAAGCAGTAGTTTTGAAAGTTTGGCTGTAGAAATTTAGTGACTGTAGAGAAGCCCCTAGATTGGTCTCCATGGCTTAGAATAACGGAATTGCTAAATTTGAAGGAATCTCAATAACTTATTTTACTTACTATTCAAGTATGATTCACATTTTCTCTTTATACTTATTTTACTTACTATTCAAGTATGATTCACATTTTCTCTTTATACCTTTTTCATTTGTTTTGCAATATAGTGGTCTTTCTATTTGTTTCAATTTCATGAGTTTTATAATGTTTTGCTTGCAGCCTGTATTGGTGTCTCTTCAAAATCTTTACTGTTCTTAATCTTGGAAGGTTTCTTGCCAGGGGAAGTGAGGAATAGACATGATAAGAAGTGCAAGGCAATAGAGTAAATTAAGAATATAATTTTGTTTTCTCTGGTACAGGTAGTATTCATAAGCCTTTAAAATTAGCATTGCCAATAATCAAGCAAAAGGCACTAGTTTCAAACACAGGGAGGAAGCTGCCTAACCACAGGGCTTGAGCATTCAAAGCCTGAGCTCTTATGATTATTCTGTTACAGAAAGTTGGAGACTCCAATTTTTTCCTTGGTAACTATTTGACTTTCATACCCTAATCATGAGAATATAGTTGAACATTTTTATTTCATCTGGTGTTGAAAATTCTGTGTGATGCAGGACTTAAAGTTTTCCGTCCTAATTCTTAAAAGCCTTATTTCAAACTACATTCTATTAAGTGTGTCTCACTTAAAATAAGAAAACTATTATAGAGCTTAGCTTAGATTTTTTTTTTTTTTTCTTTTCTATATCCACTCAATTGTTTGTGACTTTCTTTGGGAATGACTTTTTAGTCTTACCCTAGACCCATTTATGTGCCTTCATGTAACAATTAACATTGACTACTGGACATATATCTTACCCCTTTACAAGATATATTTTTCAAGGTGTTTTTTTTTCATATAACATAAAATAGTAAGGCATTCATTAATCATTATTAAATCCATTCTTTTTTCCTCTTTATTGAATTCAAAAGGCAAATCAGCTAGTCTCTTTTCTTGGCATGCATCAACAAAAGTATGTTATTACGAGGTATTTGAAAATAATATATCTTCATAAAACAATATAGGTGGAGGTTTAAAGAGAAATAAGGAAAGAAATTGGAACCATCTGGATATCCAAAGTAAAGAAAAGTTTTTGCTAATGGTTGTCATGTACACGTTACAAAAAAACCCACAACAACATTGCATGGCTTGCAAACTGGACAGGAAAATGCAGAGCTATCAAAAGTTTAAAAAGAAGACAGTTCTGGACTATAGCAATTGAGCAAATAAAATATTCTTAAGACCCGCACTCAGAAGGAGAGTGGAGATTCACACTTCTTAGGTCAGTAAGGATTAAACGTATCTCAAAGACGTTCTGCTTGGCTCCGGGAATGGAAATACAGCTAAGTTCCAGAGACAGTGGGGGTGGGGAGCAGACTTTTTTTCTTGGCAGAAGTGAGTAGGGAGATCACCTTTACTGATTTGCTCCCAAATCAGCCTGACAAATTGATTCAAATCCTGGCTCTCCTATTCACAATGTTTGTGCAGCTATTTTCGTGAAAGAAAAAAAAAATGAATATATGCTTTAGAGATAAGAGAGGAAATGGAAATAGCAGAAAGGAAGGAAGGGAGGGAGAGAGGGAAGGAGGACGGGAGAGGGGAGGAAAGGAGGGAGGAAAACCCTACAGAAATAAACTGAACTCCCTCACATGTGAATGTTACATAAAAAAGCAATGCTCTTGGAAAACTGATTTCAGCAGATATTATTTAAGTATTTAATACATAAATTATAAATCAATTTTAGGAGGATTATTCATTCATTCAATATAAGCATTTTTCTGGCTTTATTTCTCCTTGTCATTTCATCACCAAGTAACCACTCCGATTTAAATGAGATTAGTAAAGGTGGTCTAATCAGTTAGTCTTAAATCAAACCAAATAAGCGTGCTCTAATGTTGCCTATTTCACCATTACGTTGGCCAGCACAAACGAATACTTATTTAAACAGGTATATCAATCTCAGAGGTCTGTATGTGCAGTTTGTCAATTGAAAACAGAATATTCCGTATTGATTTTGCCTGCCCAGCTGCTGTATGTAGTCAACGGGACTCACAGGGATGTAAATAGAATGAATCAACTCCTTGCTGGCCCTGGGCCTCTTCGCATCATGTGAAGTAGGTTTCTGATTCCTTTATGTTCGGGCACAGCCAGGAAGACAAGAGTGCTACTGTCTTCTGCTGGTGCACAGAGTTACCTCAGGCTATGCAGGAAAAACGCTTTTTTCTTATTTTGGGGCCTGAATCAGTCTATGCCACTAAATGTATTCTTGTGAATACAGATAGGACTTTGTTGCCATGCTCATGGGAAGGCAATGGAGTAACCTGTTTGGATGCAGCTGCAGGCCACCTGTAGAGAAAGTCAAATTAGGGAGAGACCCCACTGTTCTTTGCATTAATGCTTTTTGTATTGTTGTTTGACTTTTCCCCCCTCTGTCTATGTATCTTTTTCAACTCAGGGAGATTGGGGAGATGGGGAGCACATTTTAAGGCCTTCTGTCCCTTTAAGGCATCTAGTGATTGAAAGGACTCTGAGATTTGAAAGGCTGTAAAAACTCCCCAGTTACCAATGAATGATGGCAATACAAAGAATCTTAAAGCTGTTGAAGCTGAAGTAGTCTTCTCACAGATTTAGTTTGTTTGGTGAACTTTCAGCAGCAGCTCTCGCAAGGTACTGTTCAAATATTCCCACCTATCTGAGCTGCTGCTCCTTGAAAGGATTTATCATGTTCTCAGAGGAGAAGTAGCCATCCATATTCACAGTTAAGTTTACTGCAGATAAGAGGAAAGAAAAAGAAGTTCTCAAAGAAAAAGAATAAACTCTTTTTTTCTTTCCTCATGTACCAATTTGGAGCTTTAAAAAAGCCCATAAATGAAATATCTACATTAGTCATAAATATTAAAGGGGGGAAATGTGCAAATAAAACTTGTTTCTGGAAAGCTTGATTTTGGCTGAATATCAAAAACCATTTCCTGACAATGAGATCCATTAGACTACAAAAGAATCTCTCGAAGTAGAGGTTGCGTGGAATATAAGATTAAACATTTAAGGTTAGACTGAAGACAGCCACAGATGCCAGGCTCGGACGCAGAGTTTGTTTTGGCAGTTGGGAGACCAACTTTCTTGAGCCTCGTTGGTTCTTGTTCCTTCCATTGAAAATTCATACTCGGTGGCAGGATTAGAACTGAGAGCTCCCATCACAGACCCTTAGAGGAAAGCTGGGATGGAGCTGCGCGTACAGACCTGCTTGGGTCTGTGCTCCTACATCGTCCTCCAAGCATTTGAAGCATCCTCTGATCTGAAGAATCATCGCAGTGAGCATTTGGGGCATTCCCTCAGTTCAGCTTCCCAAGGCCTATCAAGCTCCTGCATTATCTCACTTAAACGCCAAACCGTCTAAAATTCAAACTTGCGGCCATTAGCATTTAGTCAATATGAATTTGTTTATACAAAATGCCCTGTCTGAGAAAGTATTATATCTAGATAGCTACTGAGATATTCCCAAGTAAATAGTTATATTCCCAAGTAAATAGTTCTAGATGAGCTTTATAGGGATGACCATGATTTGATTCATTTCATACATGGAGGTTTACACTCCTAGTAAAATTAAGCAATAAGGAATAGAATTTGTTGCAACTCAATAGTGACATTCAGACAACCTTCATTCTCAGGCATATGGCACGCTTCCTTAAGACTCTGCTCTGTGCTTTCTCCTACATGTTCTTTCTCTAGAGAATCTCTTCCAGTGAAGAAGAGATTGAGTAGTAATAATGCCTTATAGATCATAATATTTTGCAGTTTTATAGATTGCTTTTACATATATTTTCTTTAGTGAATGCTCACAACAACCTAGCAACTGAAGCTAGGAGACTAAGGCTTGAAGTAAGAGGTCTGACTCAGCGCCTTCCTCTGCCATCCACCTTTGCTCCTTAGCTGAACTCTAGCATGAAAAGCGTTTTTCATTTGACATTCCCTTCCGCTGGGACTGGCACCTAATTAGCACTTGAAACTATAGATCAAGGGAAAAGCACAGTCCCAAGGGAAGAAGGTAAAACCTAAATTCACAGAAACAAGGCACTCTAAGAAGTATAAGGGCCTGAGAACACAGGGTTGGAAATAAGACAGATCCCAGGAAAAACAAACAAACAAAGCAAAAAAAAAAACACCCAAAACAATAAGTGATCCTGAGCTAGCAATTATGCTGACATATACGGCTATGAAACAGATTCGGGACAGTTAATGTAAAGACACTTTTGTCTTCCTGGGTAAGGAGATGGAACTGATGGACCACAGGGAGCTCATTAAGACCTACCTTAAAACCATTCATCTGTATCTTTCAAACTACCTGTGTTTTGAATTTGAAATGCTCTTACGGATTTTATCCCTGATACTTTCTTCATAGTTCAACTTAGATATGGTTTAACAATTAACATGAAAAGCTGATTTAAATAGTAGCAATGATGTTATAATAGTGCAATAAAAAGAAAATTTATATTCAAAGACTTGGTTCAAATCCTGGCTCTCCTGTTTACAATGTTTGTGTCGTTATTTCACTGAACCTCCACTTACTCTCCTGTAAGGTACAGAGAATGCCAACTGATGACTTTTTCCCAAATAGTTGTGATTTTTCAATGAGATACTGAAAGGGAAAGAGTTTTATCTGGGGTGCACCATATCAGCATAATCTATTATCACACTTTGCTTCAATTAGTTCAGTAGCTTAGTAAAAATAATTTTTTTAATTATCCAGATAATTACCTCTTTAACACCCCAGTTTGATCTCTGTGTGCACTCAGTCCATACCAGAGTAATTAACAGTGAAATGGGAAAGGCGTGTGACATTTACAACAGTCCTTGAACCAGTGTGTACAGACAGCCTCTATTTTCTGTCAGCTTGTACAGGAGACATCCATACCCAGTCTTAAAGCCTACTTTGAAAAGAAGATTTCAATGCCAGAAATCCCATATGGTTTTGATGTAAGTAAAAGGTGTACATTTACCTCAGGGTCAAGTCTAAAAATTGGACCACTGCAGACTCTGACCACATGTGTAAGAATCCATAGGACCTGTGATCTCACCTGCCTCAATCACATGCCATTATTTACTCCCCTTGCCTCCTTTGAATAGGTATTGTCCTGGCCAAACATAATGGATCAAAGGGTTAAATAATATCAGGAAAGTCATTACAGATGAAAATACTAAATTATATGAGTTTTGACATAATGCCATAGAATTGTAACTATATACGTAATTCAAATTCACATAAGCTACTTTCTTCAAACTACTTTCTTCTCCCTAGTGAAATGTCAATTTTCCTTAGTTTTAATTTTTGCAAAATTTGGAAAATGGTTATCTTCTACAGCATTAACAGTTACTGCAGATACCTTTCAATCACCGGTCTCTAACTTAGGAGGAGAAATGGCACCAAAACTCTACTATGTTTCAAAATTCTACTATGTTTTCAAAATTTTACCATGTGGAGCGGAGTCTGAGAAGGCAACTCAAAGAGGGACTAGAGTCTTAGCAAAAACCTTCAGCTCTCTCTTCTTTCATTAGTATTTTTCACAATACTTGTGTTTAGACTGTGACTATTTACCAGAGAGACTTTGCTTCCTAGAGCAAATATCCTGATATTTTAGAACCCAAAGATGCCTCATAATTTTGCATTATCAAAAGCCCTGTGAATTACTAGTCATTAAAATACCAGTTATCTACTTTTTCTGATTGCTTTTCCATTTTAATTGCCCCTATTTCCTGTTCTGACCTTAATGTTTCAGAGAAAGGGAGGCATCCCACAAAAGAGAGTGATCTTTCATTTGTGAACTGCAAAGCTTCATAGGTCCTAATTTGGCCAGTGCGCTGCCTGCAAAGCCTTGGAATGCTGTTTTGCAGTTTCAAAAGTGATCACACTCAGCTTCCCAGAATTTTTTTATGCCTGGAGGATGCCACAAGAACAAGGGCAGCCTTGTTAACAAGTTGCAATCTCTCAAAAACAAGATAGGATTGCGAGATAAATCATCATTTCAGCTCACAAAGCTATGCTCTCCACCCCACTAAAGGGCTTCATTTACATCTAAAATGGTTAATACTGATCTCCACTAGAGCTCCTAAGTGGAGGAATGCAGCTGCCCTGTGCTGAGTGACTCTGGGGTTAGGAAAGAATGACATCACCAAATTTAAGCATATTATCATGCTGACAGAGAGGCACCTTGTTTTCTCTTCTTGGATAGAACCAGAATTGTGTTCTGTGTCTTGTTTTTTTTTTCCTCCAAAAGAATACCTTTCCACCCCACTCTTGCAGCTGCTATTTGAGGGGTTGAAAATGTCACTTCAACTAATGATGAATGATGCTTGACCTCTGGACGGGTTACTCTGAATTTTAAGCAATGCTAAATTAATATGAAAGATCCCAACTCAAAGGGACTTGGGCTGTTATGAATCGCTTCAAGGATGGATTTGTAGAAAGCAGTCAGTAGCCTTAGGGTTTTTTGTTGGGTCCTTGGTGGTGGTGGAGGGGGTGGGTCTGGGGCTGTGCTCTATAAGTGAGGTAAAAGACAGAGTGTGATAACTCTTTAATGTGTTTTCTCCTGAGATTAATATCTTTTCATACTAGAAATATTGTCAGTAAGCAGAACCGGTTTGTGGGAAAAAAATTAACATTCTCGAAAGGGCAACTGGCCCACATGTCTTTGTTGTTTTTATTTGAATATAATTAATTATGTAAAGCAATAGTTAGTAGAAGATTAACAATTAGTAGATTCTGTCAAGTAGTCACGCGGAAATTACTAACTAATTGAACAACGGGTCCTCTATTGTGTCAGAAAGCAGTGCTGAGTGTCATTCGTCTTATCTTTTCACTTTGTTGTTTTCACAGATCCCCTTTTCCTAAGATGTATGTTTCACAGCAGACTAATAAATAAATAACCCTGGTTGTAATTTTATAACATGCAAAAGGGTTTGAAATAAAAACACCTGTTTTAATTAACATTATGGTTTGCTCACTTTAAAAAAAGTGATAATCCTGATGCAGTTGGCTGACATTTCTAATGCTTTGGATTTTTCCATCTGTATCTTATATTACGATGTTGCAGGATTGTCACGAGTTAATTATGTTAACTTGGGAAGCATTGCTTGCATTTAGAATGAAAAACTTCGGCTTGAATAGACAGAAAAGCAGATGCTATCTTTCTTGTCAATTGCTTTGTTGTGAGCTGCCTTGCAACTTTTTCTGTATTTCTCGATCCAAAGAGAAGTGTAAATCTCTATTTATTTTAAGTTTAACATAAACTACACAATGTCAGTGTTTTTCTGTTTTGGCTATATGTGTCTTGTGTATCTTTAAATGTGTAGCTTTTCTGCCCCAAAATCCAAAAACATGCAGTCAAATTATCTCTTCTTTAAATTCTTAATTTGTTTAGCTGTGTCTAGGCATTATGGAGATTAGAGCATAATAAAATTTACGAATAGGACAACTCTACATGGCTCAGTCCTCTTTCCACTTAATTTTTCTACCACCTTTTTGCTTTTGTACATCAACCTTTTAAATGGTGCAAAAATACATGCAGCATCTGGGCACAACAAGGCATGTTAAGGATGGAGTAGGCACTCTAAGTAGGAATTTCCATGCCTTTGTGAGCTTAATGTTCCTTTAACATAGAGAGCAGCTGTGTTTATGTCAATAATTACACATTGAAATAAATGCATGTACATGTGTTTCTTTATGGGATTAAGGATGTTAGGAATGGCCTTACACAAAAGATTTTTGTCCCTCCCACCCCCAACCAGAAAGTTTCTACAAAATTCAAAACCAAGTTTTACTGTTTTCTGAGATTCTAAAATATTTTTCTGGGCAATTGGACATCTAAATTTCAACTGACAGACTATTGGACTGATATGCTTGTAATTTCCTGTTTGCCTTGCTACCCCACATCTGTTCTCCAATCTTCACTACCCTGTTCAGTAGCCAGGATCTGACCTTATGCATTGCATCCTGAAGGTCCCCTTGCCAAAAGGTTTCCAACTAGATTGGGCCAATAGGAGGTGTCTGCAGGAGAGCAGAGGACAGGAGACAGTGCAAGAATGCACTGCTGTTAATGCTTAATCCCCAAATTAGTGTCATAGGCAATAAATGCTCAGCTTTCAAAGCAAAGTGAGATCAAGGAAAAGTGGATCACCCTAGGCAGGATTCCTAAGGATGTGAAGGCTTCCTTTGGGCTTTAAAGAATTGGTGGGATGGGGCAGGAGGAGGGAATGGGTAAGTCAAGAATAAGCCAAGAACCAAAGTATAGGGGTTATAAAGTACAGTTCTTGTTGGGGATAGCGATGATCCAGGTCTGAGTGAAATGTAGAGCTAAGATTAAGGGGAAGGTTGGGTCATATAGTAGAGGCCTTTTACTTGATGGAATAATACACTTTAGTCTTTAAAATACATGACAAAGGTGTGTTCAGTATATAAATACAATCTGTAAATGTAATGTGCTGTGGAGGTTCATTCAAGTGCCGTATCACACATTCAAACTAATCATGCTTGTTCTACCACTTGAAAATAGCTCTGTTTATGAAAGAAAACGGAACCTAGATTTTCAAATAAATTCAAAAATACTTCTAAAATAATTGTATGCCTTTAACCAAGATTCCTCATTTAGTACCTTCTTTCTAAACATTTTTAACTCAGGCAGAGAGTATAAATCTGACAGGTTACCTGTGTTCGACCAACCAAGTTTCCAGTTTGATTGCAAACTATGAACTTGTTGTTTGCATAGACATAACCCTTATACCTGGGAAATACCTATCAGTCTGTGTGTTTCATTCCTCTCAACTTTAGAGGTGTTTTGCTCCATAAAATTTATACCATAGTAATTGTTAGTAATATCAAAGAGCATTGGGTTTGCAGGGACCAGTGTTCTTCTGCACAGCTGAACTAAATCACCAAGTGTGACTGGTTCAGTGTACCGAAGACTACTGCTGCTCCTCTAGAGACAACAGTGGGATTTATCTCGTCAAACAAGCTGATTTGTGTAGATGCTGATTATTGGAGATAGACTTTTAACACAAGAATCCATGTTGTTTGTTGGATTTTTTTCATATCATAGTCTGGAGCCGTTTGTTTAAGTAGTTATAGTCTCACTTCCAGGACATAAATTTAAATGCACTTTACTCTCTCTGTTTTTATATGATCATTTCCTCTTTCATAGTTTTAGGTGGTCTTGCAAAATAATTTGTAAGGCAACAATGTTAGAAACTTAATTGTGACACTAACTTCCTGCATGAACTTGAGCAAGTTAGTTAATTTCTCCGGTCCTTAGATCTTCACATGTTAAATGTAGATAATCCTACCGGGCTTGGTTTCTATGGAAGTTAAATAATATCATGTGTGTAAAGTGCCTGTGACAGTGACTGACACACGACAGGTGCTAGGTTAATGGTTTTTGTTGTCAGTTCTTTCTTTTTATTATTTATTACTCAACTTTTATTTTATGCTGATAATTCTCAAATTGGCCTACCCGATCTTTATCCCCTTTATTAAGCTCCATATCCAAATATCCAAATCTCCACTGGATATTGTCACATGAAATGCCAATCACATACCCAAACCAAAATCATTTTCCTTGGCATCTTCTTGTCAAGAACAAATAGAATGACTACAAAAGTCATAGCTACTCTTTCTCAGGTGTACAGTTTAAAGCCACCAACTGCATCGGCACATCAACATCGTTGGAAACGATAGTTTTACTTGACTCTCTTTTCCCTTTACCACAACTACTTTCATTAAAGTTTAAGGTCTCACATGCTCAGCCTCTTTGCATTTCTACAAAGGCTACTTAGCCATGCCTTCATGATGACTTGGTCTATTGCAATAGCTTCCCAACTAATTTGCATATTCCTACCTTCTCACCTCTCAAATGCATCATTACATTCTCAACTGACTTAACTCCATAAAATACAGTCTGAATGATATTATTTCCCCACTGGAACTTTTGCTGGTTCTCTCTTGTCTAAAGAAGAACAGTTAAGGCACTTCCAAGCTAAATTCTCACTACATTTCATAACCTGCCTTTGCACTAGCCGTAAAGAGGCTGCTTGCCAATAAGCATACTTTTATGCATTTCATATCGGTTTGCTAGAACAGTGCTTCTCAGACTTTAGCATGCATCAGAATCACCTGGAGGACTTATTAAATCACCCGCGGCCACTGAATCCACCCTGGAGATCCTGATTCAGGAGGTCTGAGGTATGATTTGATAATTTGCATTTCTAACAATGTCCCATATAATGCAGATATGGCTGATCCTGGGACCCTGGCCTAAAACATCCTTCCTCAACCATCTCAGTCCATCCAAATCCTAAGAACCCTTTACTGCCATTGCCTTGGAGAAATTTCATCTGTCACCCCACTCAGGGTGAACCAGTCCATACTCTGTGCTGGCAGAATGATGGAAGTTTTGGGCTTCGAGCCATATTGACCGAACTCTAGCTAAATACCTGAGTGTACTTGGGTGAGTTGTTTAATCTCTGAACTTCCATTTCCCCATCAGTAAAAGTGAACAAACAGTACCTGTAGCATGTGTCGGTGTGAAGATAAAATGAATTAATACATGTGAAGCACTTAGAAGAGTGCCTGAGAAGTGCTCAGCTCCTTATGCCTTAACTAGTAGTTTATACTTTTAATCTAACACGCCACTTAGCCACGTAATGATATTCAAGGCTTGCAGACCCAAGTCTTCTTCTAGATGTTAAGTTCCCTGAAAGCAGAGACCACATCTTTATGAATACCCAAAAGAGTAGCTCCAGGTTTAGCACGTTACAAAAATCCAATATAAAAAATTATAATTAAATTGAAATTGAGAAAAGATTGTAAAGGGATCTTAAGTAGGTAAAAGTCTTATAAACAATAAATAAGCCAACCATTTCTTTTCCCCTCATCATAAAGATGAAAAAATGAGGTCAGTTATTAATAATACATTGAAAGTAGGTTTGCCTTTTCCTTTGAATTTTCTAAACTCTATAATTAAAACAACTTGAAATTGAAAGATTGTAAAGAAGAAATTAATCTTACTGGTAAGTAAAACAGCAAATCCCGTGGTTGATGATAGATATGACCTGTTAGCAATAGTTATACTTTTATACTTTCTTTTCTTACAATCAGCATGTGGAGACCAGCCTAATCCAATTAACTGTAATTCCCTTTTGTAGAGTCCGTAAAATAGTTCATGATACTGAAACACCATTGAAGTCTTATCTTTGGTCAGATAATCCAAATGGATTCTCATTTTCCAACTACCAGCAGGTCTTTATAGACTTCAGGAAAATAGAATATTTTGACTTCCCTGAACTTGATAAATGTGATACACAATAATTTATGTGAACTTTAACCCATTTTACATGCCTAAACATCAGTTTTCTAGACTTCTTTCTCAGCTAGGTAATGGATTAATGAATACACCTAAGTGTCTCCCTTTTGTTCCCTGACCTCCTAAAAAATTTTTTTTCAGTGAATATGCAGTGTTTTAACACAGTAGAGCCCCTCACTGAGCTCCTTGCTCATGGTGCCTCTTGTGTATATACTCACCCTGATCTATCCTGCTCATTCCTGCCAGAGCACCTTTCTAGAATATTACTGTCCTGTTGTAGTCATCTAGCCTATTTCAATTGTAAGGTCCTTCATGCTCTGGCCTGTACCTTACTCTCCACCCCCAACACTCTGAGATATGGAACCTATAGTACTATGCTCTCAAACAACTCTGGTTCCACAAATGGATCATGTTCCTCAGTCCTTGGCAGGACTATTACTTCTAATGTTCTTTATATACCTCTTCCCTCTCTCTTCCCCACCCCCCACCTCACCATTGTCTCCATGGCTTCTCATAAATTAAGATAATTACTGGGTGACACCTCAGCTGTGAAACCTCCTTTGACCACCATAGAAAGCTACGTACCAAACTTCTATATTGGAAATGCCTTAGTAACTGGTAACCTGAGACCATAATAATGGTGTATTTCTTTCTACAAGAGGAACTCTAGAAAACCCACAGATTTGGAAGTTTACACAGTTAACATTATCATCATCATCATCATCATCATCTTTATTTAAAAGGATACTTATTTAGCAAATAATTGAGCATGTCTGTATTAATGAAACAAACATAAAATTAAAAGGGGTAGCTCCTTCCTTAGAGACAGCACAATCCTAGTAGCAGTGCTAAAGAGAACTTGAGAATTATCAGAACATCAAAAGATATATATCATTCTGTCTTTACAAATGCTTTCCTGCCCATACCTTCTTGCACTTAGTGCAACATGTGACACCTAGTAGGTATCTCATAAATTGTTTTCATGAATTGATATATTAGTTAATTTAATTGATACATTATTTGTTTGGCTTTATCTGGTTAATTCTTTTTTTTTTTTTTAAATATATTTTTATTGATTTCAGAGAGAGAAAAGGAGAGGGAGAGAAAGAGATAGAAACATCAATGATGAGAGAGTCATTGATCGGCTGCAGCCCGCAACCCGGGCATGTGCCCTGACTGGGAATCGAACCCCGATCGCCTGGATCCTAGGTTGACGCTCAACCGCTGAGCCACGCCTGGCCAGGCTATCTGGTTAATTCTAACACTGAAATTGAAATATAGTTTATGTCAGTTTAATATATAATGTCAATTTCACATAAATGGTAGAATTCCATTCATTTAATTTTTGGCAAGCTAATTTTTTTTTTTCCATTTGACTTTGTTTCTACGGAGTTTCTTATTTCATCAGAAAACATTGTTATTGGGACTTATTTTATTATTTGTAATTATTATTGTTATACATTTATTAAACATCAGTTGTTTACAAGTTGTAATTTAAATATTTAAACATTTCACTTTATCAGAAGTTAAATCCTCCCTAGGAGTCTCTCATGTGTTTAACAAAGATTTTATGTCTATCTTTAGTCCAAGTCTTTGTATCTCTCCTCATTTTACCCTTTGTTATATATTATATATATTTTTCAACTATACAATTAAAGGCACAATTTATTATGGTCATCTGAGAAGAGTTACAGGCAGCAATGAATATATATTCTGAATATGCCATAGTTTCTCAAATATTTTGATGGTAAAATAAATTGGTGCACTAGCTATAAAAGCAATTTGGCAAAGTCTATCAATATTTTAATCATACACACAACATTTGACTAGAAATTCCAGGTCTTAGGAATTTGTTGTACTCACACAGGTACATACTTATACTTACATATAAATGACCTAAGTACAAGATTATTCACACTAGCACTATGCAAAATATTCAACAATTGAAAGCTGGTTAAATAAATTATTATATATCCATAAAATTAAATATGTAGCGTAAAAAAATAATGAGAAAGCTCTTTATGTCCTGTTTTGAACAACTTCTATGATATATAGTAAGTGAAAAAAAATCAAGATGTAGAACAGAGCACAAATTATATCATTGTGGGGTTTTTTGTTTTGTTTTGTTTTTTAAGTGGTGGTGGGGGTAATATTGTTTGAGTATAGAAAATGTCTTTGAAAGGATACATTGGAAGTTGATAATAGGAGTTTTCTCTGAGGATGTGAACTTTAGGGAGAGACTAGAAGAGAAGAGAATTTTGCAGTATGCTCTCATATATTTGTAACTTTACATTGTGTGAATACATTATTCAAAATAAAATAATAAATTTTAAATAACAATAAGCACCCCACTTTTCATACTAAACAGTTATATGTTTTCAAGTATAATGTTATCAAGTGTTTTGATAATTTTGATCAACTAGTTTTTATAGCTCTTTTGTAATTAAAACAATCCACACTGTGAATTATTTGTATGAATTATGGCTCTTCAGAGTTATGATAGAAAGGGACTCAGAGTGATTTTATGCGCCATATCTTTGAAAGCTGGAAGCCCCTGGAGTCAGACAGACAGATTCTTTTGAAGTTAAAAAAAATCTTTAAAACTTTTCTCTCACAAAAAAATCTCCAAATAACCAGTTATTGATAATAGAAAGATTGATTGAAGAATTTATATCACTACTCTGAATTTGGAACATTGCATATAGATGCAGAATTAAGAAAAATTTGTTATTCTGTTGTTTCACAAAGAAACTGATGCATAGAGATCTAGCTATTCTAACTTTATGCAAGTAGTTGTAAAATTTATAAATTTCCCAACTCTTATTTCAGGCACCTTTGTAGAGCTTTGGCTATTCTTGTGATACAAAGTAGATTTTTATTTTTTTAAATGTTTACTTGTGATATATATATATTTTTAATCCTCACTTGAGGATATTTTTCCATTGCTTTTCAGAGGGAGTGGAGGGGGGAGAGGGAGAATGAGAGACGTCGATGCAAGAGAGACACATCGATTATTTGCCCCTGCACTAGCCCCGACCGGGGTCGGGGATGGAGCCTGCAACCTAGGCATGTGCCCTTTGCTGAAATGGAACTCAGAACCCTTCAGTCCGTGAGCCAACGCTCTAACCACTGAGCCAAACTGGCTAGGACCAAAGTAGAAAATTTTTAACTATTCCCATGAACCAATTAATCAAAATAATTTAGTTAAACTAAAATTATTATCCCCAACAATTGTTAGAAATCTCTTCATTTTGGTTTTCTTAAATTGACAACTAACAGATGGCTTATCTAGGAATAAAATGGTTTCTATGAATGAGAGTAGCACTGTCTTAATCTAGTAAATCTGTTCACCCTTTATTTCTCTTTTCCTGATGGAATATTTCCAGACAGAAGACTTCTAAACTAGCAAAAAGCCCAGTCCTTCCCCTGCTAAATTATACTATTTCTAACCCCAGAAACACCAGCAATGTAATAAAGAGAACAATAAAAGCCAAAAATTATATTAGATTCTGAAAACATTTTGCCAAAGATACCATCCAAATAGAAATTTTACTGATGTTATAACAAGCCTGTACTAGATCTTTTACATATGTTACTTTATTCTCACACAAAATTAGGAGGAAGAGACGACAGTTCTCATTAGAGAAGGAACTAGGACATTAAGTAACATCTATACATTTGCCTAAACCTACAATAGACATTTTTTTTATACTTGAGCATTTATAAGGATTAGTTATATTTATTTCTTAGATATCATTATGAGATGTGTTTCAACCTGAACTTCTGCTTGATATTTACAAATGCACTGTAACTTAGAGGGAACAAATAGCAATGGTGTTGAAATTTAGAGCAGATAGGAAGGAAACTCAAAAATGACTTTGTTGAAATTTAATCCTACGGATTCTCTACCCTTTGGAGTATGTAATGTATAAAATCATCCATGGAATTCAAGCAAATTTAGAATCTGTTTAGAGAGGACGGTCAAATAAAATGAACCATTGTACATAGTGTCTGCAGAGTACAAAAAGCCTTTGACTGCATGAAAATAAGAGCAGTGTTGGAAGCTCTGAGTATGAAAGGAATTAAAGAAATATCTATTGGTATCATGATATATGCACTTTCTTAAAATTTATGATCCCAAAAAATAAAGTGCATTCATTTTGTTGTTGTTGTTGTGTTGCTGTTGTTGTTGTTAGAATCTGAACAAGGATACCTCTCACTGAAGCCTAGACAAAACAAAAAATAAAAATCTAGAAGCCTGGAGAGAAACATAATAGCATGTCAATAATATTATTTTATAAGGTGGTATTATAGATGGAGTTATTATCCTGGGGAGATGTTTTATGTTATGCTATTATAAATTAAAAATGCACACAGCAATGACACATTTGTTATACTTTCCATCTGTGGTGCTTGCTTCACAAGTTTCAGTTGTACCTATTCATTATGTTATTATTTACATTCAAGTGAAATCTGAGAAAAAATAAAAATAAGACATTTTTGTTCCTGACTCAGTTTCTGTACTGAATATAGAAGGCTGTTCCACCTCCTTCAAAGTGAGTAACTAAACATGTTTTATATTAGCCTGTGATATTATTTGCATGCCTTGGCCTTCTTAAGTGATGTCCAGAGAAACATATGCAATATGATGTAATAGAAAGCAAGCCAACATGACATGCCAAAATATCCCATCTGAAATTAAGAAATAAAAGCTCTTTTTTTTAAAAAAAAGTTTTAGTATCATAGAGAGTTTCTGGAAATGTTCTTGGTTCCTCACAGCTCTAGAGGCTAGAAGTCCAGGATCAAAGCATTGGCAAGGTTGCTTTCTTAGTCTAAGGCCTCCTGCCTTGGCTTGTGGAAGGCCGTTTTCTTCCTGTGTGTTCACACTGTCTTCCCTCTGTTCATGTCTCTGTCCTAATTTCCTCTTCTTATAAGGACACTAGTCCTAGTGAATTAGAGCCCATCCATCTAACCTCATTCTACCTTAATTACTTCTTTAAAGGCCCTGTCTTCAAATACACTCACATTCTAAGATATCGGGGTTAGAACTTTAACATGTGAATGGGGAAAAGGGGACACAATTCAGATCATAACAGATCACATATTGGGAGTGATATTCTTTGAGTATATTCAGTTTGTTCCTGCTTGTACTCAAGATAAATAGAGTGTTATTCTATGAGACAGAAATAAGATGTAAAATGTCTAGAACCTAATCTATAGTCACTTGAGTAGTATTTCTGAGCACCTGGTGAAGCCCTCTCCATTGAGGAACAGAAAGCAGCCTTGACAGCTCTAGCTTTGTAAAGCACATAATACAGTCCCTGGTATGTGTCTTTACTGAATTCATGTTTGCTTAGTAAAAATGAAGTGAACAACTTAACTGGCCAACTGGTCTAGTTTCCTAAGAATGTCTTCACCAAGTCTCACATTATACCCAAGGCATTGTAGGAAGTGGCTTTAGTGAGTACAGCATGTAAAGACACTGCTCTGGACACAGGGTTTACATCACCATGTTGGAGAATTTGAAGCCTCTCTAATCCACCAGTAATCAACTGTCACTTTAAGGAGCCAACACAACAGAAAAGGTTGAGCTAGACAAATGGTTCAATGAACTTTCTTTTGATCTTCTCTTTTAAACACTGAACTAAAAATCAGCTATACCCTTATAGATAAGTGGAGTGTTTTATCCACTTTAATATCTAATCTTCCAGTTTGATTTTTATGGCCAAGCATATTATTATTTTTCAGATCTGTAGTCCCTCTGGCATCTCTTTCATTTCATGATGTGACTTTCATATACCCAGCAGGCCTTTCAGATAAGGTTTCCAAATGGTCATCTGCCCTGGAAGCAGATATCACATTCTTTATGAGAGTTTCACAATGTAATAGGTTCTTGTCACTATATTAATGAATCCAGGGCTATTCTCTCCATATCCTTGGAAAGCTAAGGTACCTTTTCCTCTTTTTTATTATGGCAGTGAAATAAAAGTTAGAAAGAGGCTTTAAAAGTGCCATGGAAAAAAATTGCAAGGTAAAAAATGCACTTGTTTTTTAATACACAAAGAATTACCTCTTTACTCTTATGTTACTACTTCAGCCTAGATGGTTCAAGTTATCTGCAACCATATTACAACCAATACTGGGTTAATATAGTTAATTTAGTTAAAATCAGTCCTGATATTGCAAATTCTGGTTACACCAATCTATGGAGCAATATACACTGTAAGAGGAAAGTGGTGATTAAATTATTAGTTATATTTATTAATTACATTTGATTTAATTTGGGGAGGCAGTTGTCACAAGGGGAGGAGGTTGCTACTGGAATCTGGTGGATAGACGCCAGTAATGATGCTGAAAATCCTACAATGTGAGGGGCGGACCTTCATAACAAAGAATTTATTACTGATATTTAAATGTGCCTTTTTCCTTGGAAATTACCATGACCTACTTTGGTTATCAAAGGTCCATCTTTTAGTTTTCCTTTTTAAGAAAGATTGTTCCTAAAAGCTATTTTCAAATTTTTCTTTCTCATATAACTGTTTTTAGCTTGATGTAGATAACATTTTACTTAAAAAAATAAGATACACAAAAAACCCTTCAAGAAAGAGAATTTCAAGATGGCCTTGTTTAAATACAACATTTAGGTATATATATGTATATTTTTTTAGGGTGAGTGTTATGCAAACATGTATATAAGTATTTAGGTTATTCTTTCTCCCCCCTTCTTCTCCAGCCCCCTGCCTTCCTTCTGAGATCTGTCAGTCTGTTCCATGCTTCTGTGTCTCTGGATCTATTTTGTTCATTGGTTAATTTTGTTCATTAGATTCCACATATGAGTAAGATCATGTGATAATTGACTGGCAATCAAAATTACCAATTCTTAAGGTCATATTAAAGAAATCTCAGTATGTGTGTATCTAGTTTTCTAATTCTCTGCCTACCTAAGGTAAAAGTCATAAATCAATATTTATTGAGTTACTTCTACAAACTCTTATAGGCTTCATTATAGTAGTTCTCAACTAGGGATGACTTTGCACAACCAGGAAGTATTTGGCAATATATGGAGATATTTTTCATCATCACCACTGGGAAGTGCTACTGGCACTGGTGGGTTGAGGCCAGGAATACTACTGAACATCCAAGAATGCAGGACAGCCCCCACAGCACAGAATTACCCAGCCCCAAATGTCAATAGTGCATCACTGTTGAGAAACCCTACTCCTCTGGAAAAGGAAGAAGCATAAGACATCATTACTGCTAGCAGTTCAGTTAGAAACTGCATATCAAATAATACAAATGTGTTTAGAATGATACCTGTTAACACTGAAAAAGGGTTACAGTCAATTTGTCTTAAGAACTGGTTGGATTCAGGAGAGGGCATCTTAAATATGGACAAAACTGTATATTTAGATAAGCCTTGAAAAATATAACTTAAAATATACCTCTGGTTTATAAATATTTAATATAAAAATTAGATTTGTATTTCCAACTACTTGCAATATTATTTCTTTAAGCTATTTGTTGTAGTGCTATAAATTGTGTTGTTTTTTTTTCTTTAAATGAAGACTACATAGATATCCATAGTAGGAATGCAGGTTTAAGGAACACAAGTTGATATTGATATTAATGGCATTTCTACTGGGCATAATCAAATGGTAGTTATTGATTGGTAAAATGTTTTATGTATATTGAAATATTTCATTTTCACAATCATTTGAATTAACTGATGTTTATGTGAACATTGACTCATATCAATGGCGTTTGCCTTTGGTCACACAATTATTCTTGTTTTCATACTCAAGATCAAATCATTCTCTTTTTCACCTGAACACTTTCCTTTGACAATCTCAAACCTATGTATCAGAATGGCATTTTATGTTGGACTTTTCTGATAAATTTTTGGTAGGAATAGCTCTGTGTGTGTGTGTGTGTGTGTGTGTGTGTGTGTGTTTAGGTTTCCACTTAAAGTTCAGTGCCAAAGCTACAGTACTTATACATTTTCTAAATGTGTTTTAAGCAATAAGTTGTACAACATTTTTAGAACATGTGTTAAGCTATTTCTCTAAGAATGAAGCTCTTAACAAAACATAAGCACTCTGCATGAGATCTTAGCAGCAAAGTGCTTAAAAGATAAAGTAAGAATTGGTACCATGGGAAGAACACCAGCTGTAGAGCGCACAGGTCCATTATGAGAAGTATGGTAGTGGGTAGGGAGAAAATGATTTAATCAGGAGTAAAACCAATTTTATTATAAGGGCACGCAGGGGGTGTGGCACCATAGTGAGAGGGACATTTCAAAATATCTGACAGATTTCAACAATGTGAAAACCCTGTTCTTTAAAGTGACAGTAAACCCCATCAGGTCTCCCTTTTTGATGCTATTGTTAACAGTTGACTGTTTAAAGCTGGCCTGCTAAGATGCTGTCGTCCTATTTCAATAGTGTGTAGCCAAATAAAAGACTAATTGTTGAAATACAATCAATCAAAAATGATTGCAGGGCAGAAGGAAGGTCTCCTCTGCTGATTTTGTTGTGGATCATATTGTGTTATGATTGAGGTAGAAACGAAGAGCGAAAGGGGAGAAAAAATAGCCCATCTGAAATACACTGATCCACTTTCATTCCTTCTCATTGCAAACATCCTAGTGAACAGGAACATCACTTACTAGCCCTGGAAATAATAGTCCATTTAGAAAAAAAGATCTGATAAAGATGTCAGCTAATATTTTTAAAAGGACAAGAACAGTATTAGCAAAACAGCTCATGCAGAGATTCCCTACAGTGACAATTCTAGCTTTTTTTTTTTTTTTACATTTTTGGTGCATTTTTTTCTCTGCATTGAAAAACTGACACCAAGAGGGCATGTGAACGTGAGCCTAAGACATTGGTAAAGAAACAAAATTCCGGTTGACTGAATACCTGTTAAGTCCTTACCAGGATATTCAACTTTTCAAGGACCACCCCTCAGGTGGTCTAAAATGATTAGCTTTAGTTTTCATTAAGGGCAGAATCCAAAGCCTTTCCCATATCGCATGTTTGGAAAGACAAATACTATGGATGAGCTGCAATGCTTTTGTGCCTGCATCCTTCTAGCTGTAGGTAAGGGTGTCTTTTTCAGTCTCTATTATATCACCTCCTGGGTGAAAATAATTCCAGGCTTTCATATTGAGGGTGTAAAAGAAAAACAATAATTGCCCCAAATCCTTTATTTCTTTTAAAAACTTCATTTATTTTCTTGACTGTTTAAATGTTTCCATTCACTCAGACTTCCCGAGCAAGCATTTCCGTTGTTTGGGAGAGGAGTTGGTGAGCACTTGTGGTTCGTCTTTCGTGTGTTATCACTGCTGACAGCTTTGCATAGCCTGCGTAGGCCAACAGGGGTCTGTCTAATATTGTTGCTGGGCACACTCTCCTCCATGAGATGGGAACTTAAAAAAATACTTTTGAAGCAGTAAGAAGGAATTAATATCCTTTTTCACTCAGTATTCTATTCCTTGCTGACTTTTATATGCAGGAAAAAAAAAAAAAAGTGAAAAAAAGTGTTAGCCATTATTCCCTTGTACATAGCAAGGCTAACACATGTAAAGCAATAACTCATTTTCTATTGCCATGTTTAGCATATGTCTCCTGTTGGCTCAGCAAGGCCTTTAGGCCGGTCCCTTGAGCCAGCCATCATTGGCAACTCTTAGCCCCTCGGCCTCAAAAACCAAATAGCTTTGAATCACGTTGAGCTGTGATGCTAATTTTCATACTGATGCATTATGGGAATAAATGTATCTGACATACTGTGTCAATGGCGCTGTCTCTTTGTGTCTCTTGTTTTTTTGTTAGCTGCATTCCTACAGATGGTATTCCATTGAAAATGTTCCCTTCCTACAGAAAAAAAAAGGGGGAGAGGAAAAAAAAACATGCACAGCACCAAACCTCTAGGTGCAGAAGGCTGTTAACGGTTGCTGATGATAGTAGGCAAACATTAACATAATAATTAGTGTCTTGTAATTGTTTCATTAAAACCAGTTGTTCCATTTCTCCTCGTGTTTTCCCAGAAGAGAAGCTGAATTTGGACGACAGCCAGTGGGAGGACATCCACGTTGTCACCGGAGCACTGAAGATGTTTTTCCGGGAGCTGCCTGAGCCGCTGTTCCCTTACAGCTTCTTTGAGCAGTTTGTGGAAGCGATCAGTAAGTACCTCGCACATAGGCGGTTGGTGGAATAAGCTGGCAGCGTGGAATTATTAAGGAAATAATAAGAATGACAATAATAGCAATCATGGAGATAATAATCTCCCCAATGCTCCACACCTTTCATTTTAGTGTTTGTGTTTTTGATGGCTTGTTTTCATTTCTGGCCCTGTAATATATTATCTGAGGGTGTTTTTTAAAATTAAGGGGAAAAAGTAGGCATTCTCTTTAGGGTGGCCAATTTCCAACCAAGCCTCCTCGAATGAAAATAGCGTCTCATAGACTCTGTTTTAGAGGGGGTCATCATTGGCACCACCAAACCCTTCCTTTATACTTTCAGACTTGCAATGAATTTAACAGTACAAAGGGATCTTTAGAAAGCATCTCAGTGCATTAAATGTTACATTTCATAAAGAAGTGTTAAATCATCAACTGAGGCATCACCTTCTCTTTAGTCACTCGCCTTTCATGCACCAACACTGGTAAATAGTCAGCTACAGTTTGCTTAGGAGCAGTATGAGCATTAAATTAAGTAATGGCAAGTTTCTTCTGTTAAACTGGTGACTTTGTGGGAGGTTGAGTTACATGTTACTAGCCAGCGTCATTGTACACCCTGTGAATCTTCCTCTTCTATTATTTTCTCATCCATAGAACTGGCACACACTTAAGTAAAACTGAATGAACAAATGAATGAATGATTGAATGAATGAAAATCCAAATGCAAGGAAACTTCTGCTATTGGTTCTTAGAGAAGCGACTGCTAGTACCTCTCTAAACGCAATAGTTTAGAGTACACTTACTGTAATTGTGACAGCTTGGAAAAAGTTCCCTGGCAAGTAAGCTGATTCGAGGGGGAAAAAGAAAGAAGAAAGAAAGGTAAAATTTAAAACCTTGCAAGCCTGGCAGGAGCTTAATTAAAGTCCAATCAAGAAAATTCTGCAAGAAAAAAAAAAATGCTCTACTTAGGAGGTTTGATCTTGGTTGGCGGTGTGTGCTGTGTTCCCATTAGTGGGAGTGGGAATTTAGGGAGCCCATGTTGGAGAACAGCCCCTCAATATGCCCTTTTGTTCTGTATTTTATTTCACACGAAAAGCTCGGGCAAAATGATATCAACAGGAATCAAGCAGAGTTTATTCTCCCAATTCTTCCTCTTGCTGCTTGCTCAGGATTTCAGATTGTGGTGGTGGTGTGATGTTGTTGTTGAATATAGTGGCCATGCCCTAACTATGGGTTTTGAGGTGAGGCTGGAGCTCTTATCTGCTGTCATAACATTTCATTTCATGAGCCTTCTGCTTCTCGAGAGAAATGGTATTTTATAGTTCCCAGGCTCTCTTAACCTAAAGGGAGGAATAAAGAAAAAATAAGCAAACATGCATTTCCATAGCAGCTGATTCTGATATTCTGTCTTGGAACACACAAGCCTGGAATATTACTCTCAGTTATCGGACAGTGTTCTGGTAGGAAACTGGAGTCTTGCATTTGGGTACCTATCTCTATGTATATTTAAAGAAGTCATACAAATTTCACATCATGGTTTCCATACATTTAAGTGAAGATTATCTTATTTAGAAACATACTTGTACATGTGCTGATTTGAGGGCTGTGATACAGGATACCCAGTAGTTCAGCTTTCCTTAGTTCACCTGATTTTAATGATATTAAGTGAGCCATTCCATTGGCGTAAGAGTTATGGGAAGCAGGCCCTCGGAACCCAGGTGAGGGTGTGTTCTTTGAATTTCCAGAAAGAGTAGGACCATCTCTGTACTATCCTAGGACTCGGGTTCAAACTGGACAGAATTTCAGAAACACTGGCGTGGTCAGAGCAAGACACAGTTGAGGTGGGGAGCAGGCTGTCATGACAGTGGCTGTTGCCAGCACTTATAAAATGTGTGAGGGTGAGAATGGATGAGATAGTGCTTAAGAAGGTCCTTTAAAATGTAAGATATTATAGAAATACTGACAGCTTTATTTGAGAAATCAGTCTAGAAGTGAAGAGACAGAACAGTTTTCCTTCATTGCTCAAGCAAAGGAGAATCAGTTTGAACAACCTTGCTTTACCTAACTCAAGATAGTGCTTAATTAATACATAAAATGCAGGGACCAACCATTTGGTAATATGTCTGAGAAATATGTTAGGATGCTGAACAGGGGCCTATGTTTATTAACCCATGTATTTGGGGATAACCTTGAAATTAGTTTTTCTGTTCTAAACTCAGCTTTAGGCTGTAAGTTATATTGAAATATCCTCAAGAAATGGGAGAATAGCCCCTTAGGTCCTTGGCAATGGTAAAACCACACCAGAGGAAGTACTTTTACCCCACTGTGCACCGAGTAAAAAATAAAGTCTCTCAAGACATAAATTCAAAAACATTACTATTCATCCAGTCCCAAAGGGGTGCTGAGCTTTATCATACCTCTCACTGCCTCTTGTACAATCTGTAGATTGAGAAGCTCAACAGACCTGTCCCCGAGTTCTTGTGTTTTTTATAAAAGGAATAAACCAGGAATCAGCCAGGTAAAATAAATTCAGGGAAGATGAGCATATTTATTGACTCTAAGCCTCTTTGGCCATTCTCACCCTACACTCCTACCTTAGGAAGCTTGACCTTAGCCGGCTGTTTGTCACAGGTGCCCTTGAGGGCTGTCTTCTTGCTACTGCAGCCAGCGGGAGCCACCAGCAGTAAACAGCAGGAAGAGGGGAAAGAAAAGGCCAGCCAGCTTATTAGTTTACTCCCCACCCCTCTCCCTTGCCCACCCATCTGCCTTGGCTGGCTTCTCTACCTGAGGAGCCACCTCCTCCATGGCTTCGGCTTGGGCTGACAAACCCACTCTGGTTCCAGCTTTTGTCCTGTGCTGTGGACCCTCCCCTTCTTGTCCTCCAGCCTGGCAGCGGCTTCCTGCAATGGCTAGAGTTTTGGTTTTTTCTCTTTTCTTGACTTGGCTATTAGCTTCTTCATTACAGGGTAACCAGTCCCCTGCATCAAAATAATTTCTCATCGGTGTAAATTCTTGAAGTGGTTTCTATTCTTTGGTTTAAACACGAGCAGAACACCATGCCAGTCAATGTCACAGCTCATGGAACTATCTCTCCCACTGCCCCCAAGCCCAGTTTGTGAAGGCTTAACATTTTTATTTGGTTCCAAATTGAGAGATCTGTTACCCTTTTATGATAGAGTTAAAAGGTGAAGAGACCAAAGGAATTTTACATCCATCTGGAATGCTTTACCTCTGAGGGAGAAATTTTTATTTCATGTAAAAGCAATTAATGACTGCTTGTGCTATTTGAATTACTGTTAATCTTCATTATATGTTTGAAAGTCATCATTACACATTCCAAGAAAAGAGAACAGAAGGCATTTACTTTTTAAAATAGTTTTTTTGGACCCAAAACAAACATTAATAGGATAAGAACCTGCAATTGCCATAGTGATCTCTTGTCTGATAACACGGATTGGGGTAACAAAAACGCTAGAGATTGTTTTATATTTCAGAATGCAAGTACCACACTTATTGATCTGAAATTCTATATTTAAGGTCAACGTAACTGGGTCACCTGCAGGGTTATTTCTTGGGGATTTAACCCACTGACTGCAATGACTAATTCCATGGAATTGACTTGTGCTGAAGGCATTATTAGTACTGCAAATGTAAACTTGGTACAAAAACACAGCAATAGGGTTTTATGACAGGTAATGCAATCTGTGGCTACAGGCCTGTGGGGGTCTGGACATTTCCAGTACATCTAAATCCTAGGAAATATACTAAGTTTACCTCTGTTCCCTTCTTTTTTTTTTGTCTTGATAACTCTATGGATCAAAAGAATAGAGACAAAAGCCAGTGTCCTTTCTATTTTAATATTTGCATTTTTCCAAAATTCCTGGGAAATGGAAAGAAAGAAGAAAAACTCTGCATTTTTTACAATTATATCATTGTTTTCCTGAGAATAACAAAGCAAGAGATAGTGGAGATGTGGAAAAATTACATGGAATAAAATTTCTAGCTCATAAAGTTACTATGATAATTAAATAAGCTATTTTCCTTACTCTATATTAGATGCTCAATAAATGATTTGAAAGAAATTCATTTTTCCAGTGCAGTAAATCAAGTCACAAAATAGTTCCCAAGTTTACATGGCTCAAAAGATTAAACTTAGCATTCAGTTTCAGATGCTAAAACATAAATACTTTTCATCGTCCTACATTGCCTTTCTGGGAATGTTTATCTAAAAATAAAAGTCTCGCTCAAAGAATAACTGACAAACTGTTGCCAAATATCTGGCTGTTACATTCCCTATATAAGACCTATATGCCCTATATCACTCTATATGAAACCACAACCTTTTTTTATTTTTTAAAAAACCAAGTTTAGAATTAAATGTAATGATCAGAAACTTTAGTTCTGGAATCTTAGGTTAAAAATAAGGTAGAACTTTCCAAGTGTGAGCAATGTTTCAATATTTACTACTAGGCCTGAAAAGCATCAGTTATTGAAATGTTAACCTCTCTGAGTACATTTTTAACCCTCTACTGTATTTTTATAACCAGTTGTTCACCCATACCCTTTTGAAATTCCATTAGATATACACAACATTATTTTCCTATTTCCTATGAGTAGCTAGTTCAAGTTTAAGTGTTTATAGTATTCTTTTATTTTTAGGTTTTCACTTGTATCAAATTACAACAGTCCACAGTCCACACTTGCCCGAGGAGTTTATGATGGAAAGTAATGGATTGGGTCCTATTGCTTCACATCCTCAGGCTTACCCATGTAACTATTTGTCATCATCTCTTCCAGTGGTTACCTTTATAACTCTGGATAATATCTCTACTTCTTGAATCCCCAACTTTGGATAATACCTAATATGAAATATTAACTTATTCACTCCACTTCCTGCAATATTTAAGAGTTGAGTTATATAACATAGTTAGATGTTAAATAATACACATAAACCTGTTTCTTGTTTCATCAACATTCAACAGTAGCTCCTAACTTCCCTTTGTAAGGTGCGTTTCCACCCTTTCCTTTATCTCTCTCTCTTTCTTTCACAATCATTGGTCATTAACTCCTTTAAATTTTAATGGTTGTTCTAAGTCTTCAGTGGTTTGGCCAATTAGAAAACGAATAAACAGCATTTATATTTGCATTGTTATAAGTCTGCAACACTGCCTGTCCAATTGGTTTCACAAAGACTTCTCTAGAGTTCACTGTCACAATCCCTACACTTCTCAAAGAATATTCCTCACCAGGTCAAATAGGATCTATTTTATTATATTCCAAAAATTGCTTAAACTCTTGCCCACATTTGGTTTCCTTGGTAGTTGGATCATAATTTTCCTATATAGATTTTAAATTTATTTTTTCTGAAGTTTGTAATTGCTTTTCTTTTTTCTTGCTCCCCCCCCCCCCCCCTTTTATAATGTCCTTACTCTTTTCTGACACTATTGCACAGAGTCCTATTGTTTCCAGGATGCCTCCTTTCTAGAACCTTCTGTCTTTCTAATTCATATTGAATGGTTGCTTCCAGGAGTGCTTCAGGGTATCCAGCCAGGGATTTCTTTCTGCTTTCTGAGTTGGAGCCACTGTTTCCTAGAAGACATGCGTATTAGTTTTCTATTGCTGCCATAACAAATACTTCAAACTTAGTGGCTTAAAATATAGTGGTTTATTATCTTACAGTTCTGTCCAACAGAAGTCTGCCACTTGGTCTCATTGGGCTAAATGCAGTGTCAGAAGGACTGCATTCCTTCCTGGAGGCTCCAGAGCAGAACCCACTTCCCTGCCTTTTCTGGCTTCTAGAGGCTGCCCGCAGGCCTTCGCTAGTGGCTCCCTTCCTCCACCGGCACAGGTGGCAAAGCCTGAGGTCACATCACTCTGACCTCTTCCCCAGTCACACCTCCCTCTGACTTTCTTTTGTCTCCATCTTCCACTTTTGAGGACCCTCGTGATTACATTGGGCCCTCCCAGATAACCCAGGATGCCTTCCCCATCTCAGGATTCTTAACTTAATCACATCTAAAACATCTCTTTCATCATGTAAGGTAACATATTCACAGGCCCTAGGAATTAAGGCTTGTAAATTTTTGTGGAACCATTTTTTTTCTACTGTTTTCCCTCTTTTTCTTTACAAGTAGCATGTGCTCCACCTGCACATCACAAATGCTCTTAATCCATCAACTTTCACATGATCCAAATGATCATCGGAATTGACAGCACAGTGAAGCGATCGATTGATTAGTAGATGATAGAGAAGTAAGGAGAATTTACCTCATGCATTTACCTACAAGATGTGTTATCTGTTACTTGTGAGGGGTAGGCTAAAAGGTTTGGCTCAAGCCTGGACCAAAGCTCCTTTATTCAAGGACTAGCTGATTATTTCATTTTGGTCAGCTTCTTCACGTCAGCTCTTTGGGGCTCATCATTTCAGCATGTGAGTTTGTGCCTGATGAGTTGTAGTCTGAGTTTCCAAATTTGCCTTTTGTGTGCAAAAATAATTACTTTTCTTCCCACTCCTGAGTAATGTTCTATATATTTCCCATCATGGGAATGCAATCAAAGCTAACTTCTTCATCAAAACAACCTTATTAATTATTTAATTATTATATGAATAATTGAAGATGAATACTAATATTAATTTTGTCATGCTTTCCAACTTCTCTTAAGAAAATGTTACATATAATGCTTATTATATAAATTACGTTTATTTTATATATGTGCATATGCATGTATGTATGTACATAACAGATGTTAGGGAAGAGGTAATAAACTGAGGCAGTAATAATGTTATATACAAGTCTTCAATTTATTTTTTATTTTATTTTATTTTTTTAAATATATCTTTATTGATTTCAGAGAGGGGAAAGAAGAGGGAGAGAGGTAGAAACATCAATGATGAGAGAGTCATTGATTGAGCCTGCAACCCGGGCATGTGCCCTGACCAGGAATCGAACCCCGATCGCCTGGATCTTAGGTCGACGTTCAACTGCTGAGCCATGCCCGGCCGGGCCAAGTCTTCAATTTAAGGACTGCAGTCACATATGCATTTGAAGACTCTCTCTTTCTCTCTATATATTTTGTTTTGTTTTGTTTTAAATATATTTTATTGATTTCAGAGAGAAGAAGGGAGAAGCAAAGGGAGAGGGAGAGAGAAACATCAATGATGAGAGAGTCATTGAGCGGCTGCTTCCTGCTTGCTCCCTGCTGGGGATCAAGCTTGCAACCCCCGCATGTGCCATGACTGGGAATCAAACCAAGTTTTCCTGGATCATAGGTGATGTCTAAGCCACACCAGCCAGGCGAAGACAATATATTTTTTAATGCCTAGATTTTGTAAACACTGATTAATTAAACAGTAAAACAAATTGTGAGAAATGGCATCCGTAAGATTGACTCAGCACCTTAAAATGCAGGCTGTTGGCAAAGGTACAGCATATCCCATACCTAGTTCTTAAAAACAACTCACACATCTATCATATATATGACATATATATAAAATACTCATATATTCTGTCAGTCACACCATCCTCATATAAAAAATGATTTAAATTAAAGACATTGCCCTATGGAGGAAAGTATCTGTTGCATGTCCGCATGTTTTCCCCCCTATGGCCATTATGCCATTTTACCTTTAAAGTATACTTTCAATAAGTAATTGGGGGGAAAAACACCAGTCAAGTATATTTGCAAATATTTCCCTTACTCTTGACTTTATCTTGCCCTTTGTTCAAACTATTTCTGATGCATCATCAACTCCATGATGACATTCTTTGGGAGAAAAGAAACAGAGCTTGCAAGGCACTTCACTACAAACAGTCACTAAACTTTAAAGCATGATAGTGACAAATTGCCTTAAAACTAGAGAAAGTAAAAAGCAGGGTTTGAAGGGTCACCACAAAGAAACCAGAGATGTAAAAATAATGTAGTATAAAAATATCCTCCATGCACCATTTTAAGGAGGTTGAAATTAAAATAAAGATAGATTTTACAAATATTCCCCTTCCACTAAAGTTTCCACTGCAAGCTAACGTTCTCACAGGCTTGGCGGGGGTTTTTCTTGTGGTTGCTTTTTAATCAGTGTGTGTGTGTGTGTGTGTGTGTGTGTGTGTGTGTGTGTGTTTAGCAAACTAGAAATTTTATAGCTGATGCCTAGCTTGTCTCTTAACTCATTCTAATTATATTCATAATTAAATTGTAAAAAAAAAAAAGAGTTGACTAGAGCCAAATGGCTTGCACAGGTGTCTTTTTGTAGGAATGCTTTAGTTGGTGGATAATAAACGACTGGACCTCCATCTATTTAATTTGGCTTAATGAAAATTCCTTTATAAGTAAAACTAGAAGGTGATTCAGAACTAAAATTGGTCCTTAACTCTGAAATTAATTGAGTGGTAAGACATCAGCTCCATCGCAAATGTGGTGTTTGTCTTTTTGTTTTTCCTTCAACTTTTCTTTTACTTGCACTCCTTTCTTCCATATTCTTAAGAGGTCACTTTTCAAAGCAATGAACTTTCAAGCTGAGCAATCAGCCAGTCAGCCTTCATGAGTCAGTTTCCTGAGCATCCCTGCTCCCACTGAATAGACTTGCTGTCAAAAGATACGTAACAAAATGCAGAATTTCTCCTAGATACCTCAGTGGAAAACAGTAATCTTGACCCATTCCTCTAATGGTAGATTCAAGTCACTGGTTTTCATTGCCTGTTATCAAGTTCCCTGCATCAATAGAATCTAATGAAACTGAGGATTTGTGACCTTTCATTTCACACTGGGACACCTGCCTCACTTCACATTTGTGGGGTTGACACCAACACATTGTGGTCACCACTGAGAGGCATTCCAAAAAAATTTGCACTCTCTCACTTCCATTTCTGACTGGCCACATTTCCAGGAGAATAGCCTCTCGTACTTCCCCAGTAAGTTTTTTCTTCCATTCAATCTAGTGTGATTCTAATTATAAATATAATCCAAATGCTGCAACTGGCTTGCCATTTCATTTTGAGGAAATGCCAGATCCTTTGTGAGGTCTCCGAAGTCCTGCAATGATTTGGTGGCCCACATTTCTCTTGCCCTGCCAGTCTCACTCATGTCCATCACTCTCCTGGCTCTTCATTGAGTACCTCAGGTAAAATGAGGGCCTTTGTCCAATCCCTCTACCAGTGGCATGTTCCCAGATGGCCACTTGCATGCTCACTTCTCAGTGGGGGTCTTCTCATCAGCTAAGCCAAAATTTCTACCTGCACCATATACGTGTACCACCTCTTCCATTCAACGTCTGACTCCACCATTTACTACCTGTAAGACCTTGAGGCAGTTCTTAACCTGTCTAGACCTCAGTTTCCCCATCTATAAAAGGATGTAAAAATCCTATCTTCCCCATGGGGATTAGGAAGATTTTAATGAAATGTTAATCATGATGAAGGGTTTACAGATTCCCTGACACATTGTAGTCAATAATTGTTAACTAGTATTATTAAATCAGATAGAATCAGACTACCCTTCGACCAGATTCCCAGATGACCTTTTTGTCCATTTGCACAAGCCTTTCCACTCCTCTAGCAAAGCTGCCTTAAGTGACACATATGGCTGTCTTTATTCTGTTTTAGTATTTGTTTCTAGAATTCCAGACAGCACCAAATATATTCAGGATAATATTACAGGATATTCTATTTCTTCACTACCTAGGGGTTCCCATTTTCTTTATCTCATGACATTTCTCCTTTGTTTTGCCAGACTTTCCCAGGCACAGCCCCACTTTATTAGTCCAAAGCCTGTCACTTTATTCTAGAACATACATCTTAATCATAACCCAGAGGCTCACCATTTTCTCCACCGCGACACTGCCTTGCTTCTATTAGATATTAGTGAAACTGTGACATTCACGGTGACACCAGAAGAGACAACCTCAAAGTAATCCCTCCTCCTTGTTAGGAACTCAGCGACCTTGCTGATAGCATACCCTGTGTTTCAGCTTGTGAAGGCCATGGGCTCACTGGTAGGTGAGGAGTTTAAGGTGCGGTAGGCCAGGCTATATACCAGCCTGTGCAAATACTGGTAGCACTGTAGGTCCTCCTCACAGGTAAAAGCATTAAAAGAGTTATCAGATAAACCATACTCAAGAACTTAGCCCTCCTCGTACGCACACGCAGACACAGGGACACAGACCCACACGTGCACACATGCTCGTTTTCCAAACCTGAAATGTTTCCTAGTTTTCTTTTCAGCTTTCACAACTTATGAGAGTCTATCTTTAAAAAGGTATACTTATTTATTGTTATTTTTTACAACTATCTCAAGAGAATTTTCACATTAACGTCCCTTGAGCTTTTTTCAAAGCCTGACAAAGTGAGAGCGATCCCCTTCCCTGCTTTCTCTGGCTTGCTCACGCTCAGTCACAGGCTCTCATTTGCCTGAGCCCCTCTTTTACGCTAGCTCTCCACCTCTCTGTCAATAAAAGAATTTTCTTTCAGTAGCTTCTACGACTGCCATGGGCTCCTTGAAGTGCGGCTCACTATTATTTCAGAGAATTAAACTTTAGATGTGATGCCTGCTGGATTACTATAAGTTTCCTGGGGGGTACTGCTCATGTTAGAGCAGTGGAATCTTCTCACTGAGAATTGCCATGTGATGTGGTGAATGAAATTTCCCCCCCCAAGGATTGATCCATACATTTTCTACCTATGCTTTGGGAAACAGAAACATGGAAAATGGATAGTTTTATAAACAACAAGTAGCAGTGGAGTAAAAGTCATATACTTAGAAGAAAGAAAGCAACCCTATTTTTAAAGCTTCATGAACTATAAAAAAGTTATATTGGATAATTGTGAGAGTTTTTCCTTTCATTGACTTATTTATAGTTTTCCATTTAAATGTGCTGTTCCTCCCCATACCCCTTTTATTTTATGCAACACCTTTTTTTTTGGTCAGAAAATTGAAATTCCAAAAGGTCAAATGCTTGAGTCCGTGATTGCTGTCTAACCAATCAGTCCTTGGCCTCTTTCTCTCTTTCCTCTCACTTTGCGTGTCCAGCAGGTGAAAGGTTGACTCAGATCTCGAGTCTATCTCTCTGCCAAGTAACGGATGGGCAGACCTAATTAGTGCCATCTGTTGTGCTAGTTGTGGGCTGATAGTGTCTTACCAGCAGATGAAATCAACAATCTTTTGGGCTCCTCCTCCAGGCCCCTAACTCTGAGCTCACTAGTAAGACTGTTCTCTGACACGTTTTGTGTATTATTCTCTGAATATCTAATTGCCACCTAAGAAGGAACTATTTGCCTCATTGAAATATTTTTTCAGAAATTTCTTTTCCTTTTGCTCTATTATGAAAATGTTTTAGGGGATAAAATGGAATGATCCTAAGCAAATATCAGATACAGTGAGACCTCAGAAATCTCTGTCTATGATGCTCAAGTCTGTAATCCTCAGGACTTCTGAGAGCTGGACCCCTGGATAAATATTGAGCAGTGTTACGAGAAAAACAGACCAACTAGAACAAAGCCAGAAAAATCACTTTGGTCAATGTCAGGATCCAAACAGCATCTTGCTTTAACAGGCCCTTAATATCTGAAAATATTTAAAATGTAAGCTCCAATCCCCTTTCAATGTTCTTCTTTCTTTCTCTGTTCTTTCAATGACACACTAATCCCATCACAAGGCTCAAGGAAACCTAGTTACCTCCCAAAGGCTCCACCTCCAAATACTATCACAATGGGGGGTTAGGGCTTAAACATATGAATTTGGGGGGTGTATAAAAATTCAGCCTATAACAGAAATCATACTTCAATGGTACAACTTTGTCAGTGTTTTAGTTCAACCACTTTATGAGTGCATTATGAAGTTTCCTCCCTTATATCTTCCTATTATTTCAACACAAGATTCAATTAACTCTTTATTAATATTACTTAGTTATATTCTTGGGGTCTGAAATTGAATTTAAAGTCCAAGCTATCACTTTTACCCATTTCTCTCTTACATAAGTTTGAACCTACATGCAGAAATATGCATATAACCCTGTATAATTGTGCTGTTTCTCTCAGGATCCCAGGCTAAGACAATAACAGCAGGAAGGAGTTTGGCTTTGAGTTTTACAGGCTCACAAGACTTATCTCACCTGAGCCATGTAACAACTGAAACTGGGACCAACATCTAAGTTTTGAACTATAAGTCCTTCAGTCTCTTCATTCAACTTTCCTCTGAGCATTAGGACGTTTGCAATTGGAGCAGTGATCTGCCATGCCCACATCCAGATCCTGAAATACAGTTAAAGATTATGTAACACAGACTGTGCTGCCATTTGGAACAATGGAGCCATTAGAGATAACAATCTACTACATTTTGGGGAAAACTTTAAACACTGCCAATAAGAACAATTGTAGAAAAAGGCAGTCCTAATTTACAAAGCAGATTTTTTAGACTTTCGGGAAATTTTTAGAATTAATTTGAATTATAAATATTATAAACTAATAAGGCAATGTTAATATATAAATAAACCCTGGAACTGTCCATATAATTACAATTCCAAATTATGGTCAACTTACCCTATTTCACTTGCATACATCCAAATGCTATGTGCACATTTTACCATTTAGGTTACTATTTATAATACTCCTTTGTGGTAGATATCGTTATTCCCATTATTTCAATTTAGGAAACTGAGGCTCATAGAAACTTATTAACATGCCTAAAGCTACCATCTGGAAAGTTGCAGAGCCAAGATTTGAACCCACAACTAGAAGATTCCAAAGCTGTTACCCTTAACCATGAAACTATCACTCTTGCTTGATTTAGACAAAGGGTCAACTTAGAAATGAGATAATTAGCCTGGCTGGATGTGGCTCAGTGGTTGAGCATCGACCTAGGATCCAGGTGATTGCAGCAGTTTGATTCCCAGTCAGGGCACATGCCCGGGTTGCGGGCTCGATCCCTATTAGGGGGCGTGCGGGAGGCAGCCGATCAATGACTCTTTGATGTTTCTGTCTCTCTCTCTCCCTCTCCCTTCCTCTCTCTGAAATCAATAAAGATATATTGAAAGAAAAGAAATGAGATAATTAGTAGGTTTAGATGTGGTTCAGATAAAGACTATGTTGTCAAGAACTACAATGAGGGGAAACTAAACAGAACACGAATATATTTCTCTGCTCATACACACGGTCTCAAAAACCCATTATTTAAGAATGGCTTCTGTCTTGATAATTCAATTTAAAATGAAATCAACAAAAATCTTTACTGCTTTCTGTATCCAAGGCAACATGATAGGTCCTCATTCTTGCACCTACATCACTTGAAAAACTTTTTAAAATAAAATTAAACACAGGCGAACACCAAACACACCCAGCAGATGAAGAAGGAAATGCTTTAAAGTGCATGTAGAAAAATGTCCTTATTAGATTTTCCAGCGAGTGAATTAAGAAACAACATCATAAAACTTCTCACAATTTTCATCATATATGTTGTTTAATTGAAAGGCAGGGCTGCAGCAAAGCATCACTCTGCCTCCCATGTCATGTGCTAGAAATGTACTTTCATGGAGTCTATAAAATAAATTCATCATTTCAGCCCATCTTATTCATAACAGAAAAAGCCCAAATATAGCTAACATATTGCTACTATGCCCACTCACACGTTATGGTAGTGCTCTTTTAAAAAATGTTAAACATATTTGTTGAAACAGAGCGAACATACAGAAAAGTACACAGGTCATGGGAGTATTATTAATGGGGAAATCTTTTTATAAAATTTGTTTTTCAGGCTTGTATGTTTGTGACTCTTTTCTCTGACAAGTCATTGTAACTGCACAATGATTGTTTTCATCTCTTAATCTGACTTCAGCAGCTCTGGGGAAGGAACCATGTCTTACTCATCTTTGTAGCTCCAGCGCTAGGTGAATGTAAAAACATAATGTGCTTTGTGGTGGTTGCGTCGTATAATTCCTCGTTTAACAGTTCACTGTAGTTAACAGCGGTGGACGCTGAAAGGAGAGGTGGGAACTGCACCCTGGCTGTGGGGTTCAGCTGGTGGGAGTGTTGTCCCAAGCGCCAAGAGTCTGCAGGTTTAGGCCCTCCTTGTCAGGGCGCATATGGGAGGCAACCAGGCTATGTTTCTCTCTGCCTCTCTCTCTCCCCCTTCCTCTCTCTAAAAATCAATGAAAATATATCCTCAGGTAAGGATTAAAAAAATATTTTTTTAAAAAGAGAGAGATGGAAACTGCTTACTTGAACCTATTTACTGATAGTAAATTTAAGAATTCACTGCTTATATCTCTCCGAATATTCTTATCGGTCTTTTAGGCTGTTATACAACTACCTTCAGAGGCATATGCCAACTCTAGTCTTCATATTTCCTATATTTTCTATACATTAAATTGATATTACTACATAATTTACAGAGATTTCTTGTTGGTGGTTAAAAGTTTATGGAGAGGAAGGGCAAAATTAAAGGAGCAAGTAAAGTACTTTGACCAGGCTTGTGAACTTCTGCAGTCTTCAAAGGGTTACCTGAACTCCTGCTAGTACAACTTACCAGACTTAAATGCAGAGCAATGGTGGGGAGAACAGTGAAACTGTACTATAAAAATAAATTACTGTCATGAATATTAAGCAACAAGAATATAATAAACATGACTGTTTGCATGATTCTGATTTATTGGTACTGATATGCGTATAAATTATGACACTAAGTGTTTATTCTAGTTGTTTCAGAATATGGGCCAAACAAAGCTGGGTGGACACTTCCCGCAGACCTTTCCATCTGCCACCAAATTCCTGTTTTGCGGTTCCTGTTGCTGCGTTTCTTATGTCGGTGGCATCAGGACCATGTGTGAGCAGCCATTCCCTTTAGTTTACTTTGCAGACGGAAGTAGATTGCCTTCCCGGAATCTGCTGTTACAACTATCACCATTATGAATTCTGTTCCCTCACCGTGGAACAACTCCAGCTGCAAAGTGTCTCAAAGGCTATTCCTACTTGCTCTTAAATAGTGCTCACTTTTGACACAAGAGGGTTCATTACTATTTATGAA
The DNA here is from genome assembly GCF_054644295.1 of Miniopterus natalensis. Classification (NCBI taxonomy): domain Eukaryota; kingdom Metazoa; phylum Chordata; class Mammalia; order Chiroptera; family Miniopteridae; genus Miniopterus; species Miniopterus natalensis. The sequence continues at coordinate 61,885,961 of NC_142088.1, read as the reverse complement.
CCTCTTGGCACCAGATTTGGGATTTCCCAGTGGTAAGCAGCACTGCATTTTGCATACTTGCTTAGCAGTGGGTGTGTGGGATCACTAGTTCTGAGGGGTTAAAGATAGAGATAGAGGTAAATAGATATATAGATAGAGATAGATAGATGATAGATGATAGATGATACATAGATAGATGATAGATGATAGATGATAGATGATAGATAGATAGATAGATAGATAGATAGATAGATAATAGATAGATGATAGATAGATATAGATAGATATAGATAGATAGATGATAGATAGATAGATAGATAGATAGATAGATAGATAGATAGATAGATAGATAGATGATAGATAGATGATAGATAGATAGATAGATGATAGATAGATGATAGATAGATGATGATAGATAGATAGATAGATCGATAGATAGATAGATAGATGATAGATAGATGATAGATGATGATAGATAGATAGATGATAGATAGATAGATAGATGATAGATAGATAGATGATAGATAGATAGATAGATAGATAGATGATAGATAGATAGATAGATAGATAGATAGATAGATAGATAGATAGATAGATGATAGATAGATGATAGATAGATAGATAGATAGATGATAGATAGATGATAGATAGATGATGATAGATAGATAGATAGATAGATAGATAGATGATAGATAGATGATAGATGATGATAGATAGATAGATGATAGATAGATAGATAGATGATGATAGATAGATAGATAGATAGATAGATAGATAGATAGATAGATGATAGATAGATAGATAGATAGATAGATAGATAGATAGATAGATAGATAGATAGATAGATAGATAGATAGATGATAGATAGATAGATGATAGATAGATGATAGATAGATGATAGATATAGATGAGAGAGAGAGAGGGAGAGAGAGAGAGAGAGACTGAGACTCTGTCTATCCACATAAAATTTGGTGGTACCTCAACTGCCATAATATAACTACACAAATGGCACAGTGTTGCTCTTGCTGATATTCACAAATAGAAGTTATTAACATTAGCTATCAGTTTTAATTGACACTATTTCGAACCAGATATTTGTTAAACAGATGGCTATAATAAAGTAATAGCCAAAGAAATAGCATTCTTCTGCCTCAGGTTTTTAGCTTTTATGTTACATCTCATCAAAGTTTACTTCAGGAGATTAATTATTTTGGAGTTTTTCCTTTCTCTAACATTGGTGGCAACCTACAAGGAAGAAAGCCATGCATTTAATAACCTTCACAAAAGATGCAATTTCCATGTAGTAGAGTATACTATATGGGTATAAGTTGAGGAAACCTTTAAAAAACTGCTGATGATATAAACACTTGGCTATAGATGAAATGCCTGCTAAAGTTTGTCATGAGGCGAGAACTGCTAGCTAGTGAGAATTGGAACTCTTGCAACATTCTTGAAGGGCATTAAAATATGCATACCTTTGTATTGGCTCTTGCATCTTGCGTATCTATAAATTTACGTTGGGAAATTTTTAGAGATATACACAAGAATGTGTAAAATCTTGCTTCTCAAAATGTTATTTATAATAGTGAAATATGCAAAAGTAACATATATGTCCAAACTTAGGGAAGCTAAAATTTATGACACATTTATATAATGAACTATTATACAGCTGTTAACTTGTATTGTGGAAAACATTACTTCACAAGGGAAAATGCCAATAAATATTAAAAGAGAGCATAAGCATGTACAGGATGAATTTATTTTCAAATATATATGTAAACATTTATAAGACTGAAAGTATTTACTTCAAAATATTAATAAGGGTTGTCTCTGAATGACTATACAGTCCTTGTTTTTTGTTTTTTATTTTTGCTTTTCTATGTTGTGCAAGTTTCTACACAAAGAATAAATATATTTATAATGAGGTAGTTGGCCATGTTGTAAGAGATCTCAGAATCAGTTACTCTAAAGGGTTTCCCAATGTGATTTTGACCCAAATCTCCATCATAGAAACAGATTCTTGGACATACTGTGACAAAAATTGATTCAACGTGCTTGGAGTGAAGTTGAGAAATTTTTACTAAAAATCAATGAGCAAATCCTCAGATGATTCCGATGTGTGGGCAGATCTGAGAACTACTTATATCAGATCTTTGTCCTTGATAACAAAAACGAGGAGAGGAGCTCTTCCTTCTCATAGTGTCTTGACATCACAGCATCTTATCACAAGGGAAGATGTGCACTTTTTGAGGGGGATACTGAACAAGTAAGAGGTAAATTCCCAGAACTGGAGAAGAACATGACTACATGTGACCTAGCAGCACAATAAGTGATGAAGACAATAAACGCTCTACAAAAGGGAGAGACAAAAGTGCAGTGGTTGGGGTGACTTCACAAAGGAGTTATTGAGCACATACGGAGTGTGAGGAGCCAGCCAGAGAAAGAACAGAAATGCATGTCCAGCCCTGAAATGAGTGTGTTGTTTGCGGGAGAATGAAGAATCTGAGTAAAACACAGTAAATATTTTGGAGGTAACAGCAGAAGCTAAGGAGAGAAGATTCAGTTAAGCCAGTATTATAAATTCCATATAGGTTGCAGCCTGCAAATGTAGTATTTGATCCCACATCTTCCTGTCTAACACAGTACCTTTCACGGAAAATCTACTCAGTCAATATTTGGTCAAAAAATTAACTAATAAATTGTAGATAATTCAATACTACAGAAGGGTTTAAATTTTAATCTACAGCAATGAAAACCCCATTAAGCTTTTTAACCCCATTAAACATTTTCATTACTTAGTGAAAAACTCTAGAGGAATTATGTTCGTGGTAACTGGCGGGGTGTGTTTAAGAGGAGAAAGCTCTGGTGTTGTCTACCTGGATCTATACTTGGCCCCCAATCAATGTAAACTGGGGGAAGTGACCCGTTTGTTTGGGGACCCAATTTTTTCTCTCTGTAAAATGATGAAATTATACTATATCAAAATTCTGAACTTGAAATCCATGGATATGCAAGAGATTCACGATCCACTGCTCAAACAATTGGCCAAATTTATGTTAATGTCTAGGTATGTATTTTCTGGGACAAGATTCTCAGAAGATACATAACCCCCAAAAAGTTAGATAAGAAGTGCTACTCATAGCGTGGTCTACAGACTGAGAACATCAGAATCAACTGGGATTGTGTTAGACATAAATTTTCAGGTGCCTCATTTCAGACTTTCTGAATAACAGTCTCTGGGAATGGAGCCCGAGAACCTATTTTTATAAATTCTCCAGGTTTTTTGTATGCATGCAAAAGTTTAAGAAGCATCTAGTAGCTAGATGAGTTCTATGCCTTTCACCAACTTAAAAATCTTTGACTGTTTTATGAAAGAAAGGAAAAAAAAGGAAGGCACATATAAGAAAGATTACAAAGAAAAGTTGCAAAGATTTAACAACTTGGTTAAACAATTATGGTCAGGTTTTAAACCTAGATGACCAAAAAGATAAATATTATTTAATAGAAATAGTAAAGCTGTGATGATGAGTTATTTTTTATCAGTAGAAGATTGTTCTTGGCATTCTTGTAGACATAAGATCGAGACAGCTCAAAGTAACTTTGTGCTGCAGGAAAATATTTCAGGATCACCCAACTAAATACGGATATTGGAACACTGAATAGTTGATCAGAAGTTGAGAGTAATCACAATAAAAATTCTGGCAAAATTGAAGATTCCAGGATATATATTGATGTGTGTTTTTGCATGTTCATGTGCATAGGAAAAAAATTAAAGCAAAAAATTGGATTCCTATATGGAAAAATAATAATATTATTTGATGAATATGTATAATGTAAAATTCCTATTTCACAGGTGAGGTTGTTTTAAATTTTTAAACAGAACATTGAGAAATCACCAAAACTGGCTAATTGAATAAGCAAAGTTGAACCTTGGGTAATTTTGACATAACACTTCCCAGCTCTATAAGCCAAAAGTTATGCTTAAAGTAAATGAAACCAACTTCTTTGATTCAAGAAAAAGAAAAGATATGCAGATTGAAGAGAACTTTTAACTCCAAGTGTACACTGTCATTAAGTGTACTTAGATTGGCACCATATAATTATTATGATTGTAGCAATTAATCAATCAACTGATTAACATGTAGGGTCAGCAGGATCCAGTGATCTTATCTTGAAGCTTGAATTAATTAATTATGTTTTCTTCAACATTATTATTTTCTATTGGTGTACCCAGTTTGTGCAAGTTGCCCCTATTGACAAAATGTGTTTTTGTCTCTCTACTTATCACAGCAGGTATGAGCACTCACTGAGGTACTTTTGCTGATGTGAAATCAGAATTATAAATAAACTTAAATATTTTCAGTATTTCTTGAATTAATTGCTCTGTTAGCTTTATCATTAAATATGTTCTATAAATTATACAAATTAAGATTCTTTCTAATGGTTTTTAACTGAAGATTAAAAAAATTTTGTCTGTTAGGGTAGGTCAAATTAAATTATAAATCATCTAATAATTATATTATTCAGAAAATTTAGCTTATATTGCAAGAAATACCAAAACCTGAACTTTGCAAACACATGTTTTCTTACAAAAAATTTTTAAATTATCAAATATATAATCTCTTTTGCTAATTTTTCTGTGAAATGGTTAAAGCCGCACTGTTCCCATTTGTTAGATGGGGAAACTAAAGCTGAAACACATGAAGTGGTTTGTCTGGAGTCTCCAGATGGCTAAGAGCAGCACTGGAATAGAACAACTTTTTCATCAAATATGTATTGAATGACTCCTTTAAGCACACCCTATGTCAAAAGGTAGAGACAATGAGATGAACAGGACGCGGTGCCAGTTCCATGGAATTCACAGTCCAGCAGATGAAACAGGCCTGTGAAAAGATATTTACAAGTGCGACCCTGCAATAAAGCCTTGGGAGGGTGTGAGAGCCTGAAGGTATCATCTTCCACTGCTCAGGATGCTTCAGGGTGGCACTCTTGATGGAGGTGCTCCATAGGGAACGAGGTGGGACACAAAGGAAGTAAATACACTGCGATATGGGACCTGTTGCGTATGCTGAAACTGGCTTTTTTTTCTTGTTACTGGGAGCCACTTATTAGCAGGGCTTGTCTCCGTTGGAGGCTCTGCCGTTTTGCTTACAGACTGTCTGACGCCTTTATAAAGTGGGCCACTGCATTGTTGATTGCTGCGCACCAGGGTGGTCCGAGAGCCGCTGTCGTCTGCCATCCCACAGTGAGACAGCATCTTCTGAAGTTCTGGTCTCAGATGTCCTTAGAGAATGGTTTGTGTTTCCTAAGAAGCTTAAGTCTGGATGATTTACATGTACCATTTTAAACGCCTGTTGTGTAATGCCTGGACTGAGATTTACATATGCTGAAAACAGTTTTTTGGGTCTGTGTATGACATTTAGTTATATATTGTGTCTTCTATTTTCATTTATCCATGTGACTGGAGAAGAGAAGGTGTTCATGTGAGGCTCAGTTCTGAGGATTTAAAAACCCTGTCGTCTACTGCAGAATAACTTCACGCACATGGATGCTCTGGCTATTTACTGTAATCTGTTAATCAAATGATTAAGTGTTTTGTCAACTCACATTAGATGTGTTTAATTTTGACTTGAAAAGAAGAAAGAGAAAGGCAATTGGGTTAAGACATGAAATGGTCAGTTTGATTCTGCCTGATTGGAGTTTTTTCTCTCCGATTTACTCTTTTGCTTTTTCCCAAGTGAAACAACGTATTTCCTGGATGTGAAAGTTTGTCAAATGATCACACACAAAAAATTCCCCAAATAATTTCAATCTGTGAATGAAAATTGAACATTCGTACTCATAAGTATTAAAAAGAGAAATGATACACAAAAATCATAGAAATGTGACTATCAAACTATACCGCCTGAAACTAGAAGACCCAGAATATGAGATTGCTAATAAACTGCATGTGGTGGGTGTATGGGTGTGGGAATGAGTGTGCATGTGAAATGTATCATTTCCTTAGTGTAAAAGAGTTGAATTAGCTTCCACTTGACTAGATGAGAGCTCTTAGTTCTTATTTTGAAAGCAATCAATTGAGCATGGTTAATTAGGATATCACCAAGTAGTTAAGGGGGAAAAAAAAGGCAAGGCACTTATTAGAAAGTATATTTTAGGTCTTCTCACATTACAGTGCTGATCGAAGGATTATGGGGAGAATTCACCGAAGCTGTGGTTGTTAGGTGCTTTCTGCACGAACACATTTTTGTTCAATTACAGCAAATTATTATAGTTATTTTATGTGGTGCTACAGGGCTACCTTTATGGGAATCACTGAGTTATAAATTATAAACAAAGAATACATTCCAGTCTTCCAACCAATAATTATAAGAGGACAAGCCAAAAATATGTCATTTTGGGGGGGGGGGGGAATCTCTAATTTTGTCCATCAGGACACTTTTAACTCAATTTACAAATATATATCATCTTTATTTTTTATTATTTTATTTTTAGTATTTTTTTTTATCTTTCCATCACCATGTATCCCCTCTATGCCCTCTTCCACCTCCACCTCCCCACATCATCTTTATGTAATGTTAAATTTAAAATAAGTATCCGTATTAACTAGCATCTAAGGTTTATATTGTCCATTTTATTCAAGGTATGCATTTTGCTTAAAAGTGTCTCAGTGTCCCAAATAAATTAACTGTTCTCATTAATATGGAAAGTGACAATGGATTCCATAACTTCATATATGTGCCATCTTCATTACATTCTGATGGGGTATATACTCTTTTCAAAATAGTTTAAGGTGTCTGTCACCCAAGAGGGCTGAGTATTAATCCTCAGGATACCCCTCCACTCAGATGATGGGTGGGCTCCACCACTCAGATCATTCCTCACATATACTAATATGGTCAACAGGAGTCTTCTTAATCTTGAGTGAGGCTGAAGGCTTGTATCGCTTGAGGCTTGCAAACAAAAGTCCAAAGGCAAAGCCCGCCTTCTTTCCTCCTGCTTGGATGGCTTCTTGTCACTCAGGTTCTATATTTGAACGTTAGTCCTCTTTCATGCATTAATTTGAGTTATTGTGGACAGAGTGTCCTATTGTGTGTTGAATACAAGAAAGTACAAATGTTAAAATTTTACATGAATGCCCTAATTGAGTACAGTATTGGGCAAGTTCTAAGTGTTAGTAGCCTACAGGGCAACGCAGACTTACACATATTTTTTCTGGCTTCAAGGGACTCTTGACATTTTCAATAGAAATTTTCAGGGCATTTTTAAGGCAGGAAAATGAGTCATTAGTCCTTGTACTCATGTCTGAACCCAGGTGAGCAGGACCAGATTCCACTCAGATCCACAATTTGAAGTTGGGCATGGGGAGTCTTTCTCTAGTCACATAACTGAGTCTGGGTTATTGTCTTTTCTTCATTTTCCCCCTCCCTTTATTACAAAAATGCTTAAATTCTCCTGCAAATAACTGAAAATCTAGGTAAGAATCTAGATAAAAGAAAACAATAGCTTTAAGTTTTTCAAATACAAATAGTTGTCTTGTATGCAAAGTTATAGCAGTGATTCCCACCATGGACTGCAAGCAAATATAAAATTTCCTATGATTCCCACCCAGTCATGATTTTCCAAAGAAAACCCCATGCTCATAAAGAGTCATTGTTAGCATATTTTTGCATCTTATTTCTTACTTTTATTTTTATTCTTTTTCCCATTATGGGTGTGAGTAGTAGGGCTGTCTTTGCAATTCAACTGTGTAACCGAGGATTGTAGTTATATGAACAGAATGAGAGAAACAAGGGACACTTGACCAGGTCACCAAGGTCACTATAATACCAACCCCACAGTGAAAACAATGCATTTAGTGCCACACCAAGTGATTTATAACCAAGTCAAGGGATTTCTCTGACCTTACGTTATGGCCCTTACTCAATATACTCGCTGTGTTTTGGCATAGCCACACTCAGAGGGTGCAAAATATTTCTTAATAATTGCTTCCATTACTTTTTCTAATACTGTATTAAAGCAAAGCTCTTAAGCAACAAGCTTAATTTTCTTCTGTCTCATTCATCATCATCAATATCAGCATCATCAATAGCTATGTAGCCTGTTAAGTAACCAGATGTGGTTCTGTCCTCTAATTGGTATTTGTTGAAGAAACAAGAGGCTGAAATTCAGATTTCTTGTTCATTTCAAAACAGTTGTCAAATTCTCCTTTGGACTGGAAAAGAAAACTTTGCAGAAATTGACATCTCAGTCACTGGTTAGGAAGTAAATATGGAAGCGTAAAATGGCATTTTTAAACAAAACTGCTTTTCTGACATAACTGAATTTTCACATTGTCAGCACTTCCATTATAAACATTATTATTATTATTTTTTTTAGTTTGGAGTTTATAACGCAAATGTAAAGATTTGCTATGGGCTAAATCTCAACCCAAGAGCAAATGTTTATACCAATTTTGAAAACAATCAGCTTGCCCATTTGTAGTTATGCATGTGTTCATCATCTGTTATTGCTTGTCCAATGCTCTCCAGCTTCTGGGAGAAAAAGCAGACATCTGGAGAGAAGAAACAATGTTTGCTCTCCGGCAGATGTAGTCTGTTTTCCACAATCATTGCATAAGGACAGTATCGAATAAATGTGTGTTCTTTAATACAAAGGAAAAAAAAAACAAAAACAAAATTCTGCACGCACATCAATACTATTGAAATATTTTATTGGGCATTCTAAGAATTAGTTCCTTTGAGTCAATAGAATTCGGGGTTATACCCATTTTATAGATGGAAGGAATGAGGGCACTACCATCAACCACAGCATTGAAATGTCCTCTCCTATAAAATACATCATACTTCAGACATACTGCCAGAGTAAGTGAAATGGCCAAAATTATATTTTACTAAGAATAATTAATATTTCCTGAAAGACTGTAAATTATCTATTAACTCCCAGTGTCATGTTGGTGAAGTTCTTCTTCCTCTTGTTTTAAATTTATTCAATAACCTACATATTCAATTAGCATCTCAAAAAAATGATCAGAAATTAATTACTATCTGGAACAACTCTAAAAGTGTTCCCCAACTGTGGGTCCTTACAGGCTGGGGGCTCAAGGCTGGGTAGACATGGACTTTTTTTTTTCCAGAATAACATGATAAAATTTCATTGGGCCCCTTTTGTTACCTACGCCCTGTGGCACCATGGATAACAAAAGGCAAGTACAGTTTGCCAAGAAAAGAGTGGATTCATAAGTGATTTACGTTCTTCTAATTTAGGCTCACATTAGTTCGACCACATCAAATGAGTAATTTGTCCTCTCAGGTTTCATATTTGAGGTTATTGAACTAAGTAATCTCTCATCATCTCTTCTTGCTCTAAAATTTTGTGGTTGCAGGATATACTTTAAAGGACCTTCCTCCAATGTTTGTAGTTCTTGGTGCATCAAGTCAAGTCTTTTGTAAAATTTTTCCAGTCTTATATATTTCACCCAATAAGTATTCTTTAGGTCAAGAGCACAGCCAAATGAAGGAAACAGGAAAGAGCCTTTGCCTTGTTTCGAGGTAGATGAAATTAAAGATCTTTATGACAGCAAGTCCTGATTGCCAATAAAGTCATTTGGTATTGGCAAGGATTTCTATAGTACCGGGGACAAAATTGAATTCCTGCTTTAATTTGTAATATCTCTCTGGTGGCACTTAATGTACATTTCTACTAGACAGTTTTTGAAATATAATTAGTTATCATTTTACAACCAAAACCTTTAAAATAAAATATTATCTTTAATATTAACTCCAAAGTCTGCTTGTATAGCACTCATCATATAGCTTATTTTCACCAATATCAGCATATTCCCCTATATTGGACATTTTCACTATGCTAAAGATACATTCTCAAGCCGACCTAGCAGACTCTTGGAGGAAAATTCTGTATCATGACACACTAAATGGATTTTTAATACATAAAACCATCCATTACTTATGCCTTGTCATCAACAGAAAAAGCCAAATGCAATGGATTTCCTGCAATATAGGTTTTCGGGTCTTACCCAGAGTGAACAACAGGGTACGTGTAAGTTTGGTTGCTTTTGTTGTATGTTTGTTTTTGACAAAAACTATAGTAGTGAACAGTGAAAGTGCTCAGTATTGGAGAAGTTCATATGGATTTTTTCCAGGTGTATTAAGGTATAATTTGGTGCACAAGTTTAGCATTCAACTTGAAAAGTTTGACATAATTTGACAAATGTATACACTGTGAAATCATCACCACAATCAAAATAATGAGCTCAGCCTTCACCCCAAATTCTCCCCATGTCTTCTTTCCCTGGTGCCCCTTCCTCATAACAAATTATTCTGCTTTCCATCACTATAGATTAGTTTGCACTTCTAGATTACTAAGTAGAATTATACAGTATGTACTCTTTTTTGGTGGTTCATTGCATGCAGAACAGTTATTTTAGAATTCATAAATGCCTGTATTCCTATTTATTGCTGAGTAATTTTCTACCGTATGAATATATCTCAGCTTGCTTATCAGTTAACCTGTTGATGGACATTTGGATTGTCCAGTGTTTAGTTATTAAAAATAAAGACGCTATGAACATTTGCATATAAGTCTTTGTATGAACATATTCTTTCATTTCTCTTGTGGAAATACCTAGAAGTAGAATGGTTAGTTCACATGGTAGATGTATATTTAACTGCCAAACTGTTTTTTAGAGTAGCTATACCATTTGTTACTCTCACCAGCAATACATGAGAGTTGCAATTCCTCCACATCCTTACCAGCACTTGAGATGGTCAGTCTTTTAATTTTAGCTATTCTAATGGGTTTGTAGAGGTGTCTCATTGTGGTTTCAATTGCGTTTCCGTAGTGGCCAATAATGTTGGACATGTTTTTATGTGCTTACTTGCCATCTTGATGTCTTCTTTGGTGAAGTATCTGTTCAAATATTTTGCTCATTTTTATTAGCTTGTTTGTTTTATGATAAGAGTTGTGAGACTCATTTATATACATTTATATATTCCAGATATGAGCCCTTTCTCAAATATATGCTTTGCAAATATTTCCTTCTAGTTTCTGTCATCTCTTTTCATTCTCCTAGCAGTGTATATTGAAAAATGGAAGTTCTTACTTGTGATGAAGTTCAACTTACAATTTTTTTTTCTTTTATGGATTATGTTTTGGTCGTATTTAAGAAATCTTCGCCTTACTCCATATCACTAAGGTTTTCTTCTATGTTATCATCCAGAAGTTTCATAGTTTTGGATTTTACATTAAATATATGATCCATTTTTAGTTCATTTTTGTATGAGGTTTAAAGGTACAGATCCGAGTCCACTCCTTTTGCATGTGGTCATCCAATTTTTCCAACACCCGTTGCTGAGAATGCTATCTTTTCCCTCTTCAGTCGCCTTTGTGCCTTTGTCAGTACAGTCTGTTATCCATGTAATTGCAGGTGGACTTTGGAACTATCTATTTTGTATCATTGATCTGTTTTTATAACTTAGTGCTAGCACCATATTTTCTTTATTACTGTAAATTTATAAGTCGTAATGTCAGGTGGTGTCAAACTTTGTTCTTTTTAAACTTTTTATTGCTATTCTAGGTGAGCAGTTGGCAAACATTTTTCTCTCTACAGGTAACAGTAGTTCTCTGATAGCGAATAGTTGAAGGTTTGTAGGCTATACAGTCTCTTGTAAATATTCAACTCTGCCATTGTAGTACAAAAACAGCCATGGGCAATATTTTAAAAATGGACATGGCTATGTTACAATAAAACTTTATTTACAAAAGCAGGCAGTAGGCTGGGCATGTACTGCAGCTCATAATTTGTTAACCCCTGTTTTAGGTCCTTTGAATTTCTACATGATTTTAGAATCATTTTGTCAATTTATACCAAAATAAAAGCCTGCTGAGATTTTGATTGGCTATAATTTGAACCTATATATCAATTTGGGAAGAACTGACATTTTAGCAATATGGTCTTCCAGCCCATGAACAAATTCTATCTCACCATTTATTTAGACCTTTAATTTCTCTCAGCAGTGTTTTATAATTTTCCTTATAAATATCTTGCACACCTTTTGTCAGGTTTATCCTTGAGTATTTAACATTTTGCATTGCTCTTATAAATTGTTTTATTATTTCAATTTCTGATTGTTCATTGCTTTTTTATAGAAATACAATTGACACTCTGTTTTGTTCTTGTATCCTGAAACATTGTGCTACTAAATTATTGGTTCCAGTAATTTTGGGGGCATCATCAAATTTTCTACATTGAATGAAAACATTATTATTTTTTTTCCATTTTCTATCTGGATACATTTTATTTCTTTTTCTTGCTTCAGTGCACTGGCTAAAACCTCTAGTATGATGTTAAATAGAAATGGTAAGAGTGGACACCTTTGTCTTATTGCTTTCTTAGATGGAATGCATTCACTCTTTCACCACTAAGTATGATGCTAGCTGCAGATTTTACCTTCTCATCTATTCCTAATTTCCTGACAGTTTTTATTAAACTAGGTGACTACTTACAGTATAGGATGAGGGAAAGTTAAATATAAAGAATGAGAGAAAAATGGAAATAGAACAGATTTTCAGAATTATATCTTGAGCAATTTGTTCAATTATGGTGCCATTAAGTAAATTTTAAAATAATCGTTTAGGAGAAACCTTTACATTTCAAAAAGACAGGTACCCAATTTCTTACCTATATAAATCAGCCCTTCGATTCTTTTCCCTGCAACCATTCTCAATGAGGTCGCCGCAGCTTACTTTAAAAGGAGGCAAGGAACGCATAATATATTTACAGGTCCTTAATAGTGCTTCATTATCACTATAGTAGGTACAACGGATTCACATAAGTGAATTTCCCAATAAGTAAAACATTTCTTTAAGTGTGAAAGCTTTTGATTTTAAGCCTAAAATGCATTACATTCTTCTCTAAAGCATTTTCAAATTTTTCACCTTTTTACCATCTACTCTGGGAGTATTATAAGCACCTTCATTTTTTCAATAAATAAATGGAGACTCACAGAGGTTAAGTGACATTGCTAATGTGGCAAGTTAAAACTGTCAGCCCCAAGACTGGAACCCAGGTGTTCTTACTCTAAGTTTGGTTTCCTCTCTCCTTAATGTATTACCTCCATGTATATTGTGATATTAGCCAGTGATGCTTTCATTAATATATTAGTTAAATCATCATAAGGACAAAATTTAGAATAAGAATTCTGAAAAACTCATGGTGAAGGTAGCAATCTGTTTTCTTAGGGAAGCATTTTTTTTTTTTAATTTTTTTTTTAATGAGAAAGTAAAACATGGTGTTATGGAAAGAGAATGGGCCTTGGGGTCAGATAAACTTCGGTTCAAATTTGGGCCCTGCCAGATACTCTGAAACATTGTGTGGCAAACAACGAACACTCAGCACCTCAGTGTTCCCATCTTTAAAATGAATATGTTACCCAGATGATAGGATTCTTGTAAGCAGTATTGTTGCACTGATAATATCAACTGTGTATTTTCTAGGCATCACGAAATGTTCATTTCCCTTTCTTCCCCGTAGTAAAGAGTTGATTTTAGCTTTTATGTATCACTGTCTTATCATGCCTAGTGGTACAAATGATTTCACAAACCTTTTTTAAAATCATAAATTACTGCCCAAGTTTGAAAAACTAAATTCATAGACTGAAATCATGAGCCAGTTTCTGCTTATATGAATCAGCAGTTTCACTCTGCTCCCTGCCTCACTGAGGCTGCCCCAGCTTGACAAGTGAAGCAGAAAAAATAAGTTTGGGAAGGAAAGCAAAGCACCTCAGCATTCGGTATGTCTATTTTTTGGATTTATTTCAACAACTAGAGAAGATCGTTTGGTTTACTTCTAGGACCAAAGACCATTAGCTTCTATGCAATGCGGTTTTTCACTCTTGGCAGGCCTCGGTTAAGCATGTTCTAATTCTGAACTGATTAAGTGCAACTCGATTTCTGGATGGCAGTTTTTATGTTGTAACAGTTTTCTTAGGTATTGTGCAGAATCCGCAATGTGCTTACCTTGCATAAAAGATGATAGCTTTGTCTGCAGAAGTCATCTTTGACCACACTACCCACAGGTCTAGAGTAAAAAGACACCACAAATGGCCAAAAATGTCAACATAAATAACTATCAATAAATATTATGGAATGTAGCAAAGCATTTGGCTTGTATCTTGCTAACCTATCAGAGCTAACTGTATGGCTATTATTGTCACAAGGGATGCGCCCAGTTTAGCTACAAATAGTATTTATAAAGTGCCCATCACCATGGTATCTAAACACTTGGGCAATCTAATTAGGCTAGCCAATTACTTGTGTAGAAGTAGAGGAGGTGTATTTCCTTATATCCCACTCCACTGGAACCAATTTGATTGTGTTTTTAAAAGCAAGAAAAGCCTTCTGTGAGAATAGCTTTCTAGGCTCCCTTCTTCCAAGATTAAAAGACTGTCTGGGTAAGGAAATGACTGTTTCCTATTCCTGAAGGTGATCGTGTTCAGGACCAAGCAACTCTCCAGTGGTAGAAAACACCACAGCCCAGAGATCTTGATTGAGAACATTCTACTCCCTTTTCTTTTGAACTTCACTCTGGGGGCAGGTAACTGAAAAGTGCTTTCTAAAAGCAGTTCACCTGAAGGTGAATTATTTCCAAGGACCTCCTTGGTGAGAAAGTTGTGTTCTCTCTTGGCCTATCGAGTCTTTCTTATCCTCTCTAAGAGAGTTAACTAGGTCAGACCTGAATTTAATCTTGATAGTGAAGACCTCCCCTCAGACTTTATTTCTGACAGTTAAGGGGAACTTAGGAAATATTTTCTGGGGTATGTGTGTGTGTATGTATTTGTATGTTTTAGCAAGGCACATATTCAAGGTGGCATCAGTCTGAATTCAGAGTCCAATTCTTAATCTCTACTCATGTGTATGTGTGTGTGTGGGGGGGGGGGCGTATTATCTATTAGTGAAATAACTAATGAACATTTTTAGTATTTCAAGTTACTCAAAGATTTTAGGAAGCTGTTTCTGTGCACCGAGGCAAACTGTGAACACCACAGTTATACAGAAAAATACATACATACCTCAGGATAAAGAGCAGTTCTCCTTTTGTACTGCTAAGATTTCTCTCTGAAATTTATCACTAATTCAGGTTGAAACTAATCTAATTTCTCTGATATTTTATTTTATTATATTTTTCATAACTAAGTAACAATCAAGTCAACATGGCCTGTAATATTTCAAAGTATAATGTAAAATCGCATAGAACTAGCATTTACCCTGAAAACGGGCAGACTATGGTTTGCTCTTAGGCTGTGCCATCTATATGACTCATATTGTTTGTTGCTCGGTTCAGTTTTTAAATAGTCTGATTTTCTCTTTTTCATCTCTTAACCACAGAGTCTCTATATGGGTCTTACTGATTTCTTATTATTGTAGCTTTGGGCATAATCACGAGTCTTTTTTCCTAAGTTGATACCCTTTTAGTGTCTTCACCCTCCTGATCCTGTTCCCTCAGATTGGCACTTCTCTTGTATATTAAGTCTGGATTGCAAGACTTTTCTTTTCAATATACAGTTTTTAAAAATATCTGAATTCATGGAACATATCCCTGTGCAGCCACATCAGTTCCTTTGGCTATTTCTTTTCTTTCTCATCAGAATCATTTGCAGTTGGGTTCTCAGAATTTCACTATTTAGAGTGTTCTGCTCCTCTTCAGCTATCTTCCTATACAGAATTTCTCACCAAGGGATCTTAAACAGATTTTTCTCTGGTCATTAAAAATGATGGTTGCAATTATTGAACATCTCCGTCGTGACAGGACTTTGATGTGCATCATCTAGTTTATTCTCTACAACTATCTTATAAGATAGATTCATTATCTTTATTGTACCCGTTATGAAGAGTGGAGTTCAGAGAAGGCAAGGATAGGCAGTAATGGACAGAGCAGGGTCAATTTTAGTTACATTTGTCTCAAAAATGAGTACTCTTAACCATTCGTTCATTTCTGGGATACTTATTTGAGGAATCAAAATTGAACTTCCCTAACTTATGTTCCTCTGTCTAAAGTCCTGAGTAACTGAGCTATTCTTATGTCACTATGAAATACTGTGTCAGTTGGATTGTGTTCAGCTGTAATTGACAGAAATCAGCTCAAAAAGGTTTAAACAATGAGGAAATTTATTGGTTCACATAACTAGAAAGGGTTACAGGAGATAGGGTGAGTTACAGGATTTATTGATAAAGGAATTCAAAGGTGCACACCCTGGACCCAGGCCCATTCTATCACTGCTCTGCCATCCACAGCACTGGCTTCATCCTAATGCTAATTGCCCCCATTGGGTATATGATCAAGAGTAGCAACACAAACCACGGCCTTCCTCGGCTACATCTGGTGAGACATATTTCTAAGAAATCCCAAACAAACATGTCCTACATACACCTGATTTAAATTCTATCATATGCCTATGTCTTAATATAGCCAGGAAATTACAATGACTTGGATTAAGTAAAGTCGATCCCAGATCAGGGTCTGTGGTCTGCTGATCATGAATCAGTCATACAATAGATCCCTGAACAATGCCAGAATTCTGTTTAGAAGAAGGAGAGGGGTAAACTAGCATAGGTAGTCAACGGTGCCTCCCCTCCAACTCATTGATCCAACACTCACATGCTCCCTTCTGCTCCAACATTTACCTTCCAAGCTTTCATATCTTCTTTAAACCACTCACTTGTCCCCAAAGCCTCATACATCTACAGTAGCTGGTCCCAAGAATCAAAGTTGGTACTCAGTTTTCTTTATCAGGTATGATGTGACTTCTCAAACTAAAAGACAGATACCTGCTACCAAGGTATTTGCTATTCAAGAGCAGGGAAAGCGAGGGTAACTACCACTAAAATTTCTATTTGTAAAAGTAAATGGTGGAAAGCATATGGTAGTTCTTGGCCCATAGGATATTTGATATTCTGCTAAGCAAGAAAAGTGTGAGCTCCGTGCCCTGGCTGTGGAATGATTTTCTGGGCCAGCCAGCCTAGTAGCTCCTAATTCTACTTTCTGGAAAGATCTCACTTGTCCATTGCCTCCCATGGTCACAGTTGAGGAAGTATGGTGAAGGATATCTTTAGCAGCATCCTTACCCCAGGGGCCCAGGGAAATGTTAAAGAGTTGTCTGTTCCTCCAGCCAGATGTGGATTTATTTGGTAATAAAATACCTTCTAAATGCTGAGAATACTTCTAGTTTACTTGTCTCTAGCCAATTATATTGGTTTTCAGTAATTCTAGAGATCTTTTGGGGTCATATTCTGGAAATTTCAGACGTTTACCCACAAGCTTCTGCACTCTGCCCACTTCTCTGGCACTCTGTTTAGTTGGTGCTGCCTTCGTCTTACAGCTTTCTCAAGAGAAACGGAAGCAATAGGTGGGTATTCTTCTTATAAAAGGACACTAGAAATAACCAACAGGGACCAACATCTTGAATTTTGCACTTTTCTGACAGATTTTTCTAACTTGATAGTGTCAATAGGCACATGGTCTATATTTTAAAATACAACAGATGTGTCTAACCAAGTTTTTGCTGCTGTGTGACAAGAATAATTTCTAACTTCACAGCCTGGAATGATGGGGTCCTCAATGTTCTTCCCTCTAACTCCTACATCCAAACTTTTCTCTATGTAAAACCTGTTACTTAATGTATACTCAGTTCTATCTGTGTTTTAAAAATTACATATGGGTATATGACTCCCTCCTCTCCCACATACTTCTTCAACTCTTGAATCTCTTTTCCACTATGTACTACCAGGAAGTCTAGGCGATCCAATGGGAACACCAGTTAGACTTGTGAAAAAGTCAATTTTGCTAATATTACTTTAAACCAGATTTTGAAGTTCCATATTCCTGGGCAGCTTTTTTTGGGAATCAGAAAAGAGATCTGTGCCCTGAGAGTTCAAAGCAAGAGTAGTGATTTAACATAGCCAAAGACTAAAGGGTGAGAAAAAGGACTTTATAAAAAATCATAAGAACAAAAATAAATCCTAAAATGCAGAGCTTATGAATTATCAGGGAATTACTCATTTAGAGATAGACCTGCATAAATCAAAATGAACTCTACATGTGATGTATCTTTGCTGGGGTCATCTTTATTTGAGTACAAATATACTAAACTGCAAAAGTAAGTGCCAAATTGTCACACAAAAACTGACCTTTTATCTAGGAGTAGTAGCAACAAAAAGAGTTTGTGATACCAGCAAATAACATAGGTATATGTCCTAATATTATCTCATTCCACATTGTATTAGTTTTCTGTTGTTGCTATAAAAAATTACCACAAACCTGGTGGCTTATAATTTTATAGTTCCTTAGCTTAGAATTTTTACATGGGCCTTACTGGCTTAAAATCAACGTGTCAGGAAGGCTGTGCTCCTTACTGAAGACTCCAGGGAAGAATTCATTTTCTTGCCTTCCCAGCTTCTAAAAGCTCCCCACATTCATCCCCCAGCTCATGGCCTCCTTCCTTCATCTTCAGAACCAGCAACAAAGCAACTTCTTGTTTCTCTGAACCTTCCTCCATGCTCACATCGCCTTCTGTCCACAGCCAAGGAATCTCTGCTTTTAAAGAACTATGTGGTTGGATTGGGCCCACCTAGTTAATCCAGGATAATCTCTTCATCTCAAAGGCCTTAATTTAATCACACCTGCAAAGCCCCTTTTACTATGAAGATAACATATTCTTAGGTTCCAGGGATTAAGACAATGGCATCTTGGTGGGGGCTGGGGGGCGTGTCTATTACTCTGCCTACCATGCATGTTAAGTAGGATATGACATTGCCTAAATGATAAATACTTGAAATCCTGCATTGTCCTTGCACAAAATTAACACAACAACAAATGTTTAATGAATGTCAACCATGAATAGAGAGGTAGGAAGAAATGAGAAAGGATACAATGGCAATAAATAAATAAATATAAATAAATGGACCCTCCCCCCTTAAGGAGTATGTATTCTTATTATGAAAATCAGATGATCAATAATTACTACCTTGAAAATAAGTGTTCAACAGAAGTGTGTTAATTTAATCTTCAAGAAAATATAATTTATCATAATTTGGCATAAATCATGATAAAAAGTTCATAAAGAAAATATATTAAAGAAAAGCAAGGAAAAGGTTTTGAGGAGTGTTCTGTAGATTTAGTAATATTAGAATAGAGAATAGTTAGTACTGTTGTTAAACTTATATGCAGTCTAAATTTCAAATCCCATAGGGTGAAAAACACTGTGGAGATACTGAATCTTGACAATACTTTGATGTGACACTCCCATAGCCTCCTTAAAGGTTTCTTCACTCTCTTGATTCTATTTTCTATTTTCAATCCCTTGTATTGTTTTTAGCATACAGAGCAAAATTTGGCGACAGCTTTGAGTTCTGAATGACTAATGAATTGTTCATCTGTGTGTAGGATCTCCCTGGTGCAAGCTCTGTGTGAGTCTCTATTCCTCTCTATTCAAAGATGACATCGTCGATTGTGGTGATATTACCCATGTATACAGGCCCAGCTGAAATGACAAATGAGAGACCAGCATTCCTGTCGAAAACCCCATGCCCTTAAACTAGGTCCTTTGTTTGCAGGCGCAATTTGCTGTTTGACAAGTCTGTACTCCGATTATTCCTTTTTGTGCAGCCTACATGACCATCTTGCTCTGAATAAGTCACCCTGTTCCTTTTCCTGCAGTTGATCTGTCAGTTATTTTTGTCCTAGTGAAGCCCAAGGTTCTGATGTACTTGGGCTTCAAGTCGCCCTTATTCCAATCCTTTGATGAGTAATTCCGACTTTCTATTTGAAGCTGAATACATAAACGACCTCTTAAAGTCAAGGATACAGACCAAAGAGGTCTACAGAATCATTCAAGTTCACAACAAAAAATGTGGGTCTCAATAACACTTCCCAAAGAGGAAGACGAGAGAGTAATTAAATTCACATGGGAAAAAATATAACTTTAAATATAGTCTTCCCTCCTCTTATGAAAGAAGCAGGATTTTAAGTGTTTTTGGATTTTGAAATTGGCAGCTAAGTTTAACGTTTAAATTTCTATCAGGACTCAGATCCTTGAGGTTAGACCTTAAAATTTTAATTGTAATTAATATTTATCGAGCATTTATTATGTGCTAATCAAAGCACATTAAAAGTTCCAGTTTAAACTTTACAGCAATCCTAGGAGATAGGTACTATTATTTCTGTTTTACAGAAAAAGGAAATTGAAATAGAGAAGTTATCCCAGTTCCCTAAGCTGTCCAATAGAGGGCCTGGTGTTCAAACCTAAACAGTGTGGTGCCAAAGAGAGCTTCCTCAGCCACAAATCCACACCACCTCTCCAATGTGTCCTTATTTAGAGAGTAGTTGCACATAAATGTGTTACCTAGCCCAGGATGGAGCCTGCTGAGAGAAGCTCACACTTAAAACTAATGCCTAGAACAGTGCCTGAAACACAGTAGGTTGAATGAATGAATGATAAACAAACTAAACCTACCATGTCATGGTCAAATGT
Source organism: Miniopterus natalensis (assembly GCF_054644295.1). NCBI lineage: Eukaryota > Metazoa > Chordata > Mammalia > Chiroptera > Miniopteridae > Miniopterus > Miniopterus natalensis. The sequence goes on along the minus strand of NC_142088.1, from coordinate 61,865,436 downwards.
TTGAAGGACAGACACAAGTGTAGGTACCATATGGAAATCCAAAAAGATAATAAGAACAGCATGATTTGTTATGGGCTAACTATGATAACAGAACTGTGTTAAAGATTTTCTATAAAGTCAATGTAACTTAAACAACATGATGAGGCACCTATCACTCTCCCAACTTTAAAAATAAGGAAAGTGAGACTTAGAGAGTTCATGTGGCTTGACCAAGATCAGACCACTAGTAATTTACAGACCTAAGATTTAAATCCAGGTCTGATTCCAAGGTCCAAAGACTTAACCTCTTGAGTGCTGAAAGGCTTTAGTCCAGCAGGACTTTAGTCACTATCAGGAGACATGGCGTATGAAGCTGTAAGGGTGAATCTAAGATTAGGTTATACTATAATTCACATAAACAACTGCCTTAGCAAACACTGCATGTCTGAGAATATGGGACAACTTCCAGACCTGAAAGCTGGAAAGTGGAGATTTGAAAGTCAAGATTTGCTTTAGGTACGCATGTCATGTGCACTGTTTCTACTCGAGTAGAAGTGTTTCTCCCTAAGAAAGACAGGGAGAGGGCCATGGGGCTCCAGTGACTAGAGACCCAGGATATATCTGATATCACCAACACAAAGATTCAAACAAAAGACAACCAAGAGGAAGTCTAGTGTATCACGCTCAAGTTAAACTTAGGCTGAGACAAGCAGCAGCTGTAACATGCCTTTCACATTGCACATATGAGGGTGTAGACTAGACTTTCTTAAGTGTCCACCACTGTACAAGGGCAGACCTTGTACACCAGGGAGGAACTGAGCCCACAGGTGACAGTTAATTGTTCCAATGGATAGACAGAAGAGACTTGAAACCTCTTGGAATCAGGCTCCACCTACAAAGGCCCTAGCTGCTTCTCAAAGTTCTTAGAGCAAACCTTGTCTCTGACCCTACCCTGATTCCAGCTTCCTTTATTTATATCATTTACTTTTTGTTCCTTTCATAAAGCAAAGACCTTATCTGTTTTTCTAGTGCTATTATATTTCCTCTTGGTGTCTACAGATTTTCTGTGTGTAACACATATCATACCTTCTATTGGAAGTTGATCTAGGAGAGGTGACAAAATCTAAGTTGAAAGACTGGTAAGACTGATGACTCAGAGTCATTCGGAGTTTCCTTTCTCTTTGTCCTACTACTTACCAGACCAACAAAAGGCAGTGCAAAGGACATACAAAAGCAAGAATCCCCATGAGGATGCCTTGACTGTCCCTACCAGTTCTGCACAGAGGCACACCCCAAATGTCACTGGAGACTAGAGCCCTCTGCAAGCATCCTCCTCTTGGTACTTTTCACCTGGGTGGTGACCACATCACCATTCAAATCCAACCTACAACTGTATTTTAGTGTATATGCCACAGTTATATCTACCAAACTTCCCATTATCTTTTATTCCAGCATCAGGTCCCCTCCAGCAGCAGGACTGGCCCTGACCTATTAAAGAAATCTACAGAAAAACTGAATTTTATATAAAAAGCTATTTATTTTTTTAAAATAATTGTTTTGCATATGCCAGGTTTTAAAACATGAGTACCTTATCTCTGTTTAATCAGTATGTAAACTGACATGACTCACTAAACAAAATGAACTAACTGAGGTAAAACATCAGGCCCAGGCCAAAGGAAGCCACTGGCAGAAATTACTTGAAAAGATATCTCCGGAGCACTCATTAGTTTTTCTGGCTTTCACTACACTGCTTTCTTCCTACAACTATATTTTCTTTGAGAACAATGTGATAATGGCATGCCTACTGAGAAAGTGATATGTTAGAAAGCTAAATAGCATCTTCTGTGTCATTGGCTAAGCAACAATTGACCAGTACAATGAACAATGTTCATACGATATAATGCGGTGAAGAAGCAGCTTTAGGTTTTGTTTTCATAGCTTCTCGGCCTTTTAGCTAAGATCAAGTGCAGGTTTTGTTTTGAAGGGTCCTTTTGTGAAATGAATTTGGTTTCAGTGGTTCAAAAGTTAGGCTGTGCTAACCAGTTTCTTTGTGTCAGTGGGAAATCTGCTTCTAGGTACACGTATGTGATGGTCTGAGTGTTTCTACTTGAGTGGCCACCTGAAAGGGCAGCTCCTGGAGTCCATCATTAGTGATGGCATTTTTTTATATATGGAGGCAATTGGTTATAGGGCATCATTCCTGATTTAGGAGATAACTGTGCCTTCAATGATGAGAGTGAAGGAATATTGACTTGACTAAAGAAGTTCATCTTTATGGATATCTTAAGTAAGATTACATTATAAGAAATCCTAGCAAAATTGGGTGATCAAATAAATGACACATTTATAGGTGTCCAGTTAAAACAGTAGTGGCAAAAAAAATCATGTACTTTGCTTCAGCAATGATCTATAGTAAAGTCATTTGGACATGGGAATCGATATATAGCTATGTTCTTTAGTTTGTTTTGCTAGGGTAGTTCCTTGAAATCGGATTGTCCATCATTTACCCACATTTCTATGTAATATTTAAAGACTTAATTGTGCAGCTTATTTAACTGCTTTCTAACACTTTATTTGGAATGCTTTTAATTTTCTGTATGTATTAACTTAAATATAATGCATAATATTTACATAGGTAAGTTTACAACTGTTGTTTAATGTGAGTTCAGGCCTATATTCTCCTCTGAAACCATTAGCTGAAGATAACAGAATTATCATAATTGATCTATTCAAGTCTCCATAATAAAAACTTTATAAAGGTTTTATATATACCATAGAAAAAATGTGTGTACTGGGTGCTATGAAAAGCCCATTATAAATAATTTTTATTAATATAGCAGTCATTTTAACCTTGGCCATGCCATGACTACTCTAATAAAAAGAATATTTTACCTAAATCAAGGGAGATGAATAGCATTATTTGGAACAGATTAGTAGCTTTCATTTTAGGAGAGGTGTAACTAATTGATAGTGAGAGTAATTTGGATCTGGTAGAACTGAAATACTGAGATACAGCATTCAGCATACTTAACTGACATTAACATCAGTATAAACTGATATTTTCAAATAAAAAACCAAAATGGAGCAGAAAAACACATATATATGGCAGATATAAAACTCAGAAAATGGTTCATTGTTCTATCACAATTAATGGGTAAAAGAGCCCAAATATGAGACAAATTCCTCATATACATCTATTAAAAAACTCAAACAATTTTAAGTTAATGTACCTCACTACATGATATTACATGAAAGCGATAGTATTGATTGATTTCAAAATTTAACAAGTATGTGCACAAACCTTACATTGATTAAATTTAATAAAAAGTATACAGAACCTCAACTCGGCCTCATTGATTTATGTGCAAGAAGGAAATGCTGGACCAAAAATACAAATAATATTTTTATGAGATTGGGCCTTTTTCCATTTGTCATGGTACCGTTTAATGGTCAAGTCTGAGAGTAAGTTAAGTTAAATGAATATCTACATACTCTGCTTTGTCTAAAGTAAGAATATGCAAGGACAATGGTAAAACATAATTTATTGAGGTTTAAACACTAATATGAATAAATGAGCAGATCAAAAAATTTTGAAACAATTTTGCATTTCTATTCTTTCTACAATTACTGAAAAGTTGAGTTTAAAAAATGCAGTGTTTGTTCTCTTCATAATAGAGTAGCTGCTAGTGGACTGTCCCTACTGCTCTAAATAACTGTATAGTTTGACAGAATGTAAGAAGCATTAAGATATTGAAAAACCTAAAGAAGAGAGTCACATGAAATGAATCTGATGATTGCTCTAGCTTTCTCTCTGGATACATTTTGATGTTGCAGCATAGGGAAAAGGAGACCAAAAAGGATGATAGTGTTGTTGAGTTGAAGAAGCAGAAACCAAAGTTCAAGACTGTTAAATTTGTGGAGGATGGTATGAGATAAAAAGAAACTCTACAAAGAGAGCTTCCAGAATCATCTTTATGACAATTGCTATTTATGTGTGCCTGAGAGCTGGGCTACATCTGCAAAAGGTCTCCGTGAGACCTACAGAGATACCCTGGTTCAGGATTGAGAGTTGAAGCAAGATAACCAGGAGTCTTACAGTATTGAAAGACATTAGAATTTTAGTTCAGTCAGAGTAGAGAAATCTCTCTCAGTAATTTCAGCACTTAGATGAGACCTCTGAAATTCTGCAGCTACCTAACCGGACCAAGAATTGAGTTCAAAAATGAAATAGACCTACCCTAACAGAGGAATAACCAAGCCTCCCAAGACTAAAAGAATCTGAAAGTAATTTAAATACCTTCCTCTAAAAATATCTATTCTTTAAAGAAAGGCAATATAATCCAGATTCTCAACATATTATCTATAATAATACAGTAGATTGCTAGAATTGTAAAGAAGCAGAAGATATGGCTCATAATCAAGAAAAAGCAGACAATAGAAAAAGACCTTAAGATGACCAGGATAATGAAGTTTGCAGACAGCGATTGTCAAACAGCTATTCTACACATGTTCAAAGACTTAAAGAAAAAGGTGATCATATTGAGTAAACAGATGGTAACCCTCAACATAGAAATAGAAAGAAAAAAAAAAGAACTAATGTAAATTTTAGAACTTAAAAGTATAGTATTTGAAGTAGAAAAAAATTCTGAATGAGTTTAGTAGTAGATAGGTATCTAAAATATAAAAGGTTGGTTAGTGAACTTGAAGGCAGATATTATGCAAGAACAGAGGAAAAAATGTTTGGGGGTAAAAACAGAACAGAACTTCAGTGATGTGTGACAAAATCAGTGTATATTTGGAGAAAAATATGAACAAATGTTTTCAAATTTGATGGGAAATGTCAACTTATAAATCCAGGAAGCTCAGCAAACCTTAAGCAGAAAATATACAAAACAAAACCAAAAACCCTAAACAATATACTTAAACTTAAAACCAAAGATAGCATTAAAAATTTTAAAAGTTAATAGAGAAGTAAAGATATAATTCATGCATGTATGGAAAATGCATGAATTATGACTGACTTCTCACTAAAACCAAAGGAAAAAGCATTCTGAAAGTGCTGAAAAATAAATCAGCTGTGCTGAATAAATGAAGTGCTAACAATGAATCAAGGTCTTGCCATTTCTATTCAGAACTGTACTGGATTTTTCTAGTCAATGCAATTAGAAAAAAAGAGTTTGTAAAAATAACTCATAGACGACATCATGATTTTACAGAAAAGCCTAAGAAATCTATAAAAATATTACTGATTAATTGGATTTGATCAAACCAGATGGAATAAACTTTGTAGATAATGGAGTCACAGGTCAAACAATATTAATAGAGATTTGAGGACTTGAATTCATTTGGGTCTTCATATAAAAAAGTTATTGAATACTTACCATGTGCAAGATGCTGAGATTAGAAATTGAAGAAAATAAAGGTAAATAAGGCCTAGTTCTTGCATGCAAATTTCTACCAGATTGCCAGGGAAAAGACAGTATATATAACTGATGCACAATAAAAACTAGAAAGTTGGATGCAAAGCCAGAGGAAGAGATGCATTCGTATGAAAATATGAAAGAGGTAATAATATATTTGCCTCTATTTTCACTCTTCCATTAGAAAGCGGTGCTGTCCCTTAAACCAAATTTAACTCATGTTCAGTGGATGCATATTGGGAAAGCCAAATAAATGCTTGTAAGAAGTTTTAGGGATTCTCTTGTCAACAAGAAAACCTTAACTTTATATAGGGAAGAATTTCCAGCATTCCTTTTAGAAATCAAGGGTGAGTGACTGAAAAGTGATGCCAAAATTTCCAGCTGAGTTTATACCTTCCTTACTAACAACAGAGAGCACTAGCCTGTGAGGAACCCTGGCTTCTAATTGCGTCTTTGCCCATAATTAGGTAGGTGGCTTGATCATTCACTTAATCCCTCTGGGTCATAGCCTTCACATCCTTAAAATTAGAGAGTAGAACAGAAAGGTTTCCAAGGTTTACTCCAACTCTAAAAGTGTCAGGATTTCTATAATCTGTGGCTCTCTGATTCCAGTTACCTTTGATAAGATCTTTTATGTGATTTTGGTGATTGGAAAAAGATTGCTTGGTTTCCCAAATGTCACTAATAGACATGCTAATTTTATTAAGGGTATTTTCAGTAATATCAATATTATATATGTTTCTTAAAATCAAATGACTTTTATTCTGAAATATATCTAGTTTTAGCCCAAACAATAATATTCATGAGAGCATACATGTTAAGTGTTACTTATGTGCTTTCCTAAATTTCATTAAAATAAATACCTAACCATTAAATTTGTCTCTTGTGCCACCGATAATATGGCTATTCTACTTTAAGAAACACTGCTTTACTGTATTAAGAGAGACATCCAATATCTTTGCCAGTTGACAGTCAATCATAAGTGTTATTAGAATAGGTCAACCTATATGCACCAGTATCTATAAAGACTAAATATATATACACACATATATATATATATATTACTCTCAATCGGAATCTTCTAAATCATGAGATTCAACACTTAAGTGGGTATGTGCATTACCTGGAAAACAATTTGCAAAATAGATTTTTAAAGTTCAGAGTAAATTGGAGAAAAGGCTACATTACATTTGAACCTTAATAAATACTTAATAACCCATAAGACAAATAGCCATGAATTACTAGAATGATTTCAAGCACAGTGCCTCTGCATAGAGCCAACCTGCTCCCTTATTTTTGCTCATTATAAAATAGGGGTTATAATATTGCAAAGTTTATTAGCTCTGTTGATTTGTGTATTTTATAAAATAAGACATTTGAATAATATGGAAACCCAGCCATTAGGAAAATTTATTTCCTTTCTCATCTCTATCTAGTCTCCTCTGCCCAAGATAGCTTTAAAATGTCTTTCTCATAGACAGGGGAAAGCATGGACATTTCTCCAACTCTGCCCTTTTTATATACGTTGTTTATTTCCTGAATGAGTGTGTGTGTGCGTGCATGCATGTGTGTATGTGTGTGTGTACGAGTTTAGGTCCTCAGGTGGAACCGTGGTTCCTGTGCTTTCGTCCTCGAAGCTGTTTTTCTGGAAGGGAATGGAGGCAGCTGTGTTTACAGCTCAAGTCTTGGCATACATTTACCAGAATCTATTATTCATATCATTCAGTATCAGGGAGAGATCTCAGGCCACCTGTCTATCTGACAAATTCACCCTTTTGTGAGCTTTCTGTTCATAGCAAATTATGTTCACATTGATGAATTGAGTTTTTATGAGCATTGCTAACTAACATTCTCACAGAAGGCCAGGGGCAAGAGCCTGCAAGTGTTTCTGGTCCACAAGTAAAGGGTAAAAAAAAAAAAGAAAGAAAAAAAATGGTAGTGTTTAAAGACAATTTGCCATGGAGGGATAGTTAAATCATTTGGCAATGCCTTAATATTTATAATTCTAAGACTTTCCATAAATTATTGCAAATACTCTGCTTATTACAAACAAAAACATGGAAAAATCCACACATTATTTTTCTCTGTGGCACAGAATATTTTTTTTAAATTGTTCTACATTTTGACAGGTAACCATGGACCAGGGCAGAACATGGAGTAGCCGAAGTATGTGCAGCATTAATAAATCCAGCAATTTTATACTATAATGTGGAAAACTTACAGCAATTATAGCTTAAATTCTAGCTCTGTATTTCCATAGATAGAAATGGATTTTTTTAAATCTCTAGAAACCCTATACTGGTTATGAAGCTAAGCCATGTGGCATGAGTTAAATAAATGAGAGCAATCTTTCACAAAAGACTACCAGAAATCCTTCTAAACGGTGGGTGGGGAAATACCCAGTGTTCATGACAGAAATGAAGATTTCCTCCTGTTTACATACAAAATCGGTTCTTCTCTCAGGCTTCTGAGAGAAGTCCCTTGCATTTATTCTGACTCTTCCTCTGCATTTCATTTAAAGCAGCTGAAAAAAAGGAGAGGATTTCACGAGAAAGACACATTCTAGTTTTACTATACCCACATTTCAAAGCTCTAATTCAGAATCTACTTAAAATGATAACCCTGCCTCGGTGGCAGAGCCACTAGTCAGTACGTATTTAAATTTTTTTAAAGAACAACAAAATGGAAATTTTACAGGGTAGTGAGAAATATCAATAACAATTCAAGTTATCAGTACACTACCAACCTGAGATCCTGTCATCCTCAAAGTCAGGTTATTCCTTTTGATAAAGTATACCGTTACTCTCTTAAATCTAGCCAGTGGGAAATTCTAAAGCTCTTCACAGTAGGCTGCCAAAATGTGTCAGACGCGTCACCTTTCCATGCAAAGACATCACAGCACAAAGAACACTTGGCATCCTCCCTTGAAAATGCACACCTTTCCCAGGAGCAAATGGGAAGTGTAGCCTGCTGAACGCCACATGCGAGGGAGCAGCACCAGGCTAACTTCCCCTTCCAAACGCTGCAAGCTGCTGCCTCGTGGTGGGTGTGCCTGGGATGAGATCGGTGACAGCCGAGCGTCTACTTGGTCCCAGTGTTAGCTGGCCTGTTGACCACTGGAGAGACCGCTCGGTGTGATACTGTGCTTCAGTGACCTCAGGCGTAGAGTGCCTAGGCCTTTGTGCTAATTTAGTAGCACGTGTGCAACTTTTGCAAACTTTCCAGTGGCCGCCATTGATTTTGGGGGTAAAATGAGGAGACTGGGTTTGCCTTCTTTGAAGTATGGAGAGATGCAGGTGGGTGTTTTTTTTTAATGTGTTTGACTTTTCCATCTATCTGACCTATGTTACAGATAGATGCTGATGTCTTATTAAAAATCAATTTGGGGAGAGTCGTGGCTGCAAAGTGCTGCGATCACAGGTTTGCTGGGGATTTTCGGTGACAAGCTTGGTGACCGTTCATCTCATATTCTCTACAGTAGTTCAGTTTTCAAAGAGTCTATCCTTTTATCCAACCATGTATTTCTATTTTAGTTCAGAAAATGTGGGGAATAGAGCTTTAAGGCAACAGGACGAATTTACCTACAAGAATTTTCACGATAAGGTTATAAAAATTAAAATAGGAGCTAGCTGATTGAGGGTTTTCAGCCTTGAAGAGCCAGCCTGAGATCGCGTGTGCAGCCTTTGGTGGGAAGGCTCGGCAGGCAGCCTTCTGCAGCTCAGGGCCATATTCGTGGCGTGGAGCAGCTGAAGGACCACCCTTCGGCTCCCTGGACCCACTGCTGTGTGTCAGGCGTGGCTAGGAGGCTGCAAGTTGGCTGCAGCTGGCAGAGCATTGTTCTTTCCTTAACCCATGTGATAGGTATCTTCAACAGTGTCAAACAAATTTGTAGAGCTGGTGATTAGTTTCCCAAAGAGCATAATGTATGCATTATTAATTAAAGAAGGTAAGTTTGGCTAATTGTCATTTCTATACAGTAGCAGTGCACTAAGATACATTTTAACAATCTATAAATAATTGATAATTTTTTTTCTTTCATCTTCCTTCCTAGTTTGCATAAAACTAATGACTTGGTAAATGTTACTCACTTCAAAATATTCCACCGCTTCTATGAAAATTAAACTAACACTGTAACCTTCGCAAATAAGGAGATCTTTCCCCCCTTTTATTACAGGTTTAAAAAAAGATAGGAAACAGAGCACTTGTGATGAAAATGTGAATCTCTAAAATCCAAATGAGAATCATAAATAATATAAAATCAGCATTAAGAGTGTGACTATAATAAATAGAATTTACTTTAAAACTATGAAGACTCATATATATGTATACACACACACACACACACACACACACATATGATCAGGTGTATATTCCAGAGCCCCAAAGTCTTGCTTGTTCAGCTATCAAGAGCCTAAAACTATGACCCAAATGTTTGCTCCAGGATTCCTTCCATGCCTGGTGCTGATGTTTCAATACTTACTAATAACTACATGAATAATTCTTTAAATCTGGCTGGCAGGAGCCACAAAATTTTTCTCAAATGAGATGTCTGAGTGTAGTTTCTGTGCCCTTTGTTAATATGATTATAACACCTAGCTGGATTCTTGTAATAAGAGATTCACTGCATCAAGAGTATCCACTCCTCCTTTTTTTGAGGAGTTCTCTGTTATTTTTACAAACCCACAATCTGTCAGTCTTGTGTAATAGCTCAAGAGCTTACTCTCTAATTTTCAATGCAACTGAATACATTCCCGGAGTTATTGATGGCACTATAATTTTACGTTTATTTTGTTTGGAATACATTGTGGTTTAAAAAAATTTTTTTTAAGAAGACCCACAAACTGAAGTATTGCCTAAGTGACATATTGTTATTTAAGCCTTTGTCAAGTCTTACATATGCTTCATTATGATAAAAAACAGGTTGTAAGGACCGATTCTGTGACCTTTTTTTCTCATTTTAGCCCTACTGATATGTCACCCATGGCAACCTTAAACTGATTTTAATAGAGTCGATCCTATTATTCATTTAAATTGAGG